>NC_088420.1:7857311-7977311 GCF_034236695.1 Oncorhynchus nerka
CTACTACTACTACTCCTAAAGCTACTACTACAGCCTCTACTACTACTACAGTTAATACTACTAAAGCTACTTCGACTTTACTACTACAGCTACATATAACTACTAATAATACCGCTACATATACTACCACTGCTGCTGCTGCCATTACTGCTGCTGCTGCTACTACTACTATCACTGCTACTACTGCTACAGCTGCTACTGCTGCTACTACTACTACTCCTAAAGCTACTACTACAGCCTCTACTACTACTACAGTTAATACTACTAAAGCTACTACGACTTTACTACTACAGCTACATATAACTACTAATAATACCGCTACATATACTACCACTGCTGCTGCTGCTACTACTACTACTGCTGCTACTACTACTACTACTACTACTACTACTACTGCTGCTGCTGCCATTACTGCTGCTGCTGCTACTGCCACTACCACTACCACTGCTGCTGCTGCTGCTACTACACTGCTCGGCTGCCACTGCTGCTGCTACTACTCACTACTGCTGCTGCTGCAGCTACCACTGCTGCTGCTGCTACTTTACTGCTACCACTACTGCTGCTGCTACCACTACTACACTCTGCTGCTACTACAACTGCTACTGCTGCTACAACTACTGCTGCTGCTGCCACTGCTGCAGCTACCACTGCTGCTGCTGCTGCTGCTGCTACGGCTACTACTACTACTGCTGCTGCTGCTGCTACTACTACTGCTACTACTGCTACTGCTACTGCTGCTGCTACTGCTGCTGCAACTACTAGCTACTACGGCTGCTGCTACTTACTACTGCTGCTGCTGCCACTACTACTACTGCTACTACTACTACTACTGCTGCTACTACTACTGCTGCTACTTCTACTGCAGCCACTACATCTAGTCCTACAGCTATCACTACTGCTGCTACTACTACTACTACAGCAACTATTATGGGCGTAACTTTGGCTTTTGATGTTGGGGGGGGCATAATGTTTTTTTGACTTTTACATTTTTTGTTTAATCTAGTTGGATAAACACTCCAAAAAGCCTAGCCGACCGCTAGGATGCTTCCGCATGGTTCTAAAGCACCCCGTTGCCAAAAACTACCCCCCAGCAGTTGGATGCTGTGTTGCTCCGTCCGTCATGTTGTCCTCCCCCTCTGTCAACCTAGGCCACCTCATTCTCTCTCCTATTTTTCTTGTTTTTTTTTATCTTCCCCTCTCTCTCTCTCTCTTTTTGGCAGTGGACACGAATGTCTCATGGGTGTAACAGATAGCACATTCACGAGGCCAAACATGATTTGCTACGTTGGAATCCTCATACTTTATCGTGTTAAGCTTTAAAAGGTCACTCTCGTAAAACATGTGCACAGATTTTTTTAATATATATATTTATTTTTTTTGCAGCCGATTCCAAATGTAGGATTATTATTTTCAATGGGGATGATAAAAATGGTGTGGTGGTTTTTGAGAGGCTAGAGAGGATAGGATCCCTTGTGTTAAAAGACAGAGAGGGGAGACCACCGAAAGCAGTGTTTTTTTATTGTTTTATTAAGAGAGATTTACTGCTGCATCTCTCAATTTATAATGCCAGGAGCAGCTTAATTATTGGGTGAAGAGAGAGAGCACTTGATGGGAGAGGCTGGGGTCATTAAAGCATTCAATGTGTCATTGCTTTTAGGTTATGGAGTGGTATATGTTTTAGGTTATGGAGTCCCATTTTTATTTGTTTTTTAACCTTTATTTAACTAGGCAAGTCAGTTAAGAACAAATTCTTATTTTCAATGACGGCCTAGGAACAGTGGGTTAACTGCCTCGTTCAGGGGCAGAACGACAGTTTTGTACCTTGTCAGCTCGGGGATTTGAACTTGCAACCTTCCAGTTATTAGTCCAACCCTCTAACCACTAGGCTACCCTGCCGCCCCCTAAGTATATGTTTTAGGTTATGGAGTCGTATATGTCCATCCTTATTAAGATGGCTTTGAACTCACCAATAGGAATATTACACACTAATAACAGACGTTTACCAGAATACATGTTAAAGGTGCTGTAATTGACAGATGCTTTTCAATTTCCTAATGGTTTTTGAAAAATACAGGTTAGAATAGAAATAGCTGAAATTGCATAGTGCAACTTTATCGAATCTTAATCCACCAAAAACAATCTGCAGCAGGGACGCGAGAAAGTGTTTATGTTTTTAATCCTCAGAGAACCAACCATGAAACCGAAAGTTTTTTTTTTTTACTGGGTTGGTTTAACACGGAAAATAAATAATTCAAGAGTGAAATCCATATTTTCTCCTACAATGTGAATTTTCCTGATATCAATGTTTTGACTGAAAGGTTCGTGAGCAAATTTGTTCCCATATATAATGGATATTAATAAAAACATTTGTAGATTACAGGGTGTTTTGGTCAAATCCACAATGCTACAAAATATAGTTCTGAGTGACCTGGTCATGCTCAGCTATCATAAATTAAAGGATAGTTCTGAGTGACCTGGTCATGCTCAGCTATCATAAATTAAAGGATAGTTCTGAGTGACCTGGTCATGCTCAGCTATCATAAATTAAAGGATAGTTCTGAGTGACCTGGTCATGCTCAGCTATCATAAATTAAAGGATAGTTCTGAGTGACCTGGTCATGCTCAACTATCATAAATTAAAGGATAGTTCTGAGTGACCTGGTCATGCTCAGCTATCATAAATTAAAGGATAGTTCTGAGTGACCTGGTCATGCTCAACTATCATAAATTAAAGGATAGTTCTGAGTCAGTGGGTCATGCTCAACTATCATAAATTAAGGGAATAATAAAGGAAAGGAATATAATAGATGCATAATTTAGTAACCATAGGACGCAGAAGAATTATAAAAATAAAGATATGACATAGGAGACAGTTCTCTACTCAAGTACGTTAAGACGATTATGCCAGTAAAATAAGTAAATTGTTTCTTTTTTGCTTTTCATTCAATTATATCGTAAAGTGGTAATCGGGCGGGTGGAACAATAACAAAGCATGTCCCCACCCCCCGTCTCGGTAAAAAAGCTGCTGGATGTGGCTGGAGAAATGTCACCACTCTCAAATTCTTAGACAGAGCTACGGATGAAAGGACTGACCATCCATGAGATCAACATGAGTTTCAACCATGTTTTGATGCTGTTTGTTTACATGTATTGTGTAAAACAAGCTCGTATTTTGGTTCTGATGGGGTACGACTATTTTAACTAAGCTCATGAAGAATTTGTACATACCATTCTCCCATTTATTAATCAATTATTTTAACTAAGCTCATGAAGAATTTCAAAGTTACATTCTTTAAGAATTTATTAATACATTTATGTGCAAAATGTATGTACCAACTGCAGATTGACCCTTTAATTAAATAAACACAGTCAGAAGTTTACATACACCTTTAGCCAAATACATTTCATCTCAGTTTTTCACAATTCCTGACATTTAATCCTAGTAAAAATTCCCTGTCTTAGGTCAGTTAGGATCACTGTTTTTATTTATAAAATGTGAAATGTCAGAATAATAGAGAGAGAATGATTTATTTCAGCTATTATTTCTTTCATCACATTCCCAGTGAGTCAGAAGTTTACATACACTCGATTAGTATTTGGTAGCATTGCCTTTAAATTGTTTTATTCGGGTCAAACGTTTTGGGTAGCCTTCCATAAGCTTCCCACAATAAGTTGGGTGAATTTTGGCCCATTCCTCTTGACAGAGCTGGTGTAACTGAGTCAGTTTTGTTGGCCTCCTTGCTCGCACACACTTTCAGTTCTGCCCACAAATTTTCTATAGGATTGAGGTCAGGGCTTTGTGATGGCCACTCCAAATACCTTTGTTGTCCTTAAGCCATTTTGCCACAACTTTGGAAGTATGCTTGGGATCATTGTCCATTTGGGAGACCTGTTTGCAACTAAGCTTTAACTCCCTGAATCATGATGTGAGATGTTGCTTAAATATATCCACATAATTTTCTTTCCTCATGATGCCATCTATTTTGTGAAGTGCACCAGTCCCTCCTGCAGCAAAGCACCTCCCCAACATGATGCTGCCACCTCCGTGGTTCACGGTTGGGATGGTGTTCTTCGGCTTGCAAGCCTCCCCTTTTTCCTCCAAACATAACGATGATCATTATGGCAAACAGTTCTATTTTTGTTCCATCAGACCAAAGGACATTTCTCCAAAAAGTACAATCTTTGTCCCCATGTGCAGTTGCAAACGGTAGTCTGGCTTTTTTTATGGCGGTTTTGGAGCAGTGGCTTCTTCCTTGCTGAACGGCCTTTCAGGTTATATCGATATAGGACTCATTTTACTGTGGATATAGATACTTTTGTACCTGTTTCCTCCAGCATCTTCACAAGGTCCTTTACTGTTGTTCTGGGATTGATTTGCACTTTTCGCACCAAAGTACGTTCATCTCTAGGAGACAGAACACGTCTCCTTCCTGAGCGGTATGACGGCTGCGTGGTCCCATGGTGTTTATACTTGCGTACCATTGTTTGTACAGGCATTTGAAAATTGCTCCCGAGGATGAACCAGACTTGTGGAGGTCTACAATTGTTTTTCTGAGGTCTTGGCTGATTTCTTTTGATTTTCCCATGATGTCAAGCAAAGAGGCACTGAGTTTGAATGTAGGCCTTGAAATATATTCACAGGTGCACCTCCAATTTACACAAATGATGTCAATTACCCTATCAGAAGTTTCTAAAGCCATGACATAATCTTATGGAATTTTTCAAGCTGTTTAAAGGCACAATCAACTTAGTGTATGTAAACTACTGACCCATTGGAATAGTGATACAGTGAATTATTGTAATGGGGTCCTGTGGGTAGCTGGTGTAGAGAGTCAGGCGCAGGACAGCAGAGATTAGTAATCAACGTACTTTACTCAAAATACAAAAAATACAAGGCAAATATTACGAGCCCACAATAACGGACCGATTTACAAAGAACAATCACTCACAAACAAACATGGGGGAACAGAGGGTTAAATAGTAAACAGGTCATTGGGTGAGTGAAACCAGGTGCTTAAGACAAAGACAAAACAAATGGAAAATTAAAAGTGGATCGGCAGTGGCTAGAAGGCCGGTGACCTCGGCCGCCGAACGCCTCCAGAACAAGGAGAGGGACCAGCTTCAGCAGACGATAATTGTCGTGACAATTATAAGTGAAATAATCTGTCTGTAAAAAAATTGTTGGAAAAATGACTTGTGTCGTGCACAAAGTAGATGTCCTAACCGACTTGCCAAAACTGTAGTTTGTCAACAAGAAATTTGTGGAGTGGTTGAACAACGTGTTTTGATGACTCCAACCTAAGTGTATGTAAACTTCCCACTTCATCTGTATGAAGGTAGAATGCCATCCATTCCCATTGATTCATACAGTAAACAAGAGGTTGGATATCAACTTTCTGCATAAGAACACAATCACCCTCCGTTTGCTCTGATGACATTCATGGCTATTTATACAGTACAGTAGCACATGATTATATTAACTTGCAATTCGTTCCCAAAGGACGATATAGGAATGAATCCATTAAGTAAAATGAGTTAAGTGAAAACAGACATTACATTATTTTTTCCGTGATTCATTTTCTGCTCCAGTTACCAGTACGCATCACTTATCTATCTCTACCCATCCAGTCTACCATAGCAACCCATCCAATCAAGCATAGCAACCCATCCTCTCAACCATAGCAACCCATCCAGTCCACCATAACAACCCATCCAGTCCACCATAACAACCCATCCAGTCTACCATAACAACCCATCCAGTCCACCATAGCAACCCATCCAGTCCACCATAACAACCCATCCAGTCTACCATAACAACCCATCCAGTCTACCATAACAACCCATCCAGTCCACCATAACAACCCATCCAGTCTACTACCATAACAACCCATCCAGTCCATCATAACAACCCATCCAGTCCACCATAACAACCCATCCAGTCTACCATAGCAACCCATCCAGTCCACCATAACAACCCATCCAGTCCACCATAACAACCCATCCAGTCAACTACCATAACAACCCATCCAGTCCACCATAACAACCCATCCAGTCTACCATAACAGTAATCAAGTACAGATATTGAATCTTTAATTGACATCCTCTGATGCACCGCATTGCGCCACCACATTCCATAAGAGTGACCTTAAAAATCATAAAAACTTGTTTTCATTTTCATTGCTTTTGTTCATTGTTTTCATTGCTGACAGCAGGCAGTTGCATCTGCTTTTCCGCAATCAGACCAAACATCAAACGAGGACATTTCTGTGCGTGTCTCTGTCTTGTATTTTCTTCTTACGGCTCTCGTTACAGCAGGACTACAAACTGCATCTCTCTCTCTCTCTCAAATACATACACTCAGCCTCGTTCTCTCTCGCTCCATTCCCCTGCCACCCTCCCTCTGCCCAATTTTCCCTCGGTTCAGTGGCAGGGCACTGGGTCACAACATACGCTTGATTTTCACACTGTTTCTCCATTGAAACGCCACATCAAGTTAATCAGGGTTAACAATCCCGGCGCCTCGCTGAGCAGGGCACCCATCAGCTTAGCACTACAGCCTTGCACTGGCGATACAGACGCGGCAGTAATCTCTGGGATGGAAGGGAAAGGGGGGCAACGAGGGGCAAGCCAGGCAGAGGGAGGGGAGTGGGTGGGCAGCCATCCCAAAACAAAAGTTGGGTGAATGAGATTAGTGCAGGATGGTGTGATGGGGTGGAGGTGGTGTGAGGCGTTGGTTGTAGACACACTGTACTGAAGAACATTATATTGTTGTTTTTCTGAAAAAAGGAGGAGGGGGAGGAGAGTGACATAACTGAGCCCTTTCCCCTCTGCTATTGTTTGTGGTAGAGTGTGTGATCCTCCATGTGGCGGCAGAGTTTTGGCAAAACACCACCTGTTGGGATGCTGGGGTCATCTATGTGGAGAATGGGGGGGACAGTTAGGTGGAGCTGGGGTCATCTATGTGGAGAATGGGGGGACGGTTAGGTGGAGCTGGGGTCATCTATGTGGAGAATGGGGGACCGTTAGGTGGAGCTGGGGTCATCTATGTGGAGAATGGGGGGACGGTTAGGTGGAGCTGGGGTCATCTATGTGGAGAATGGGGGACGGTTAGGTGGAGCTGGGGTCATCTATGTGGAGAATGGGGGGACAGTTAGGTGGAGCTGGGGTCATCTATGTGGAGAATGGGGGACGGTTAGGTGGAGCTGGGGTCATCTATGTGGAGAATGGGGGGACGGTTAGGTGGAGCTGGGGTCATCTATGTGGAGAGTGTTAAGGGGAGCTGGGGTCATCTATGTGGAGAGTGTTAAGGGGAGCTGGGGTCATCTATGTGGAGAATGGGGGACAGTTAGGTGGAGCTGGGGTCATCTATGTGGAGAATGGGGGACGGTTAGGTGGAGCTGGGGTCATCTATGTGGAGAATGGGGGGACAGTTAGGTGGAGCTGGGGTCATCTATGTGGAGAATGGGGGGGACAGTTAGGTGGAGCCGGGGTCATCTATGTGGAGAATGGGGGACGGTTAGGTGGAGCTGGGGTCATCTATGTGGAGAATGGGGGGACGGTTAGGTGGAGCTGGGGTCATCTATGTGGAGAATGGGGGACGGTTAGGTGGAGCTGGGGTCATCTATGTGGAGAATGGGGGGACGGTTAGGTGGAGCTGGGGTCATCTATGTGGAGAATGGGGGACGGTTAGGTGGAGCTGGGGTCATCTATGTGGAGAATGGGGGGACGGTTAGGTGGAGCTGGGGTCATCTATGTAGTGTTAAGGGGAGCTGGGGTCATCTATGTGGAGTGTTAAGGGGAGCTGGGGTCATCTATGTGGAGAATGGGGGACAGTTAGGTGGAGCTGGGGTCATCTATGTGGAGAATGGGGGGGACGGTTAGGTGGAGCTGGGGTCATCTGGGGTCATCATCTATGTGGAGAATGGGGGGACGGTTAGGTGGAGCTGGGGTCATCTATGGAGAATGGGGGACGGTTAGGTGGAGCTGGGGTCATCTATGTGGAGAATGGGGGGACAGTTAGGTGGAGCTGGGGTCATCTATGTGGAGAATGGGGGGACGGTTAGGTGGAGCTGGGGTCATCTATGTGGAGAATGGGGGACGGTTAGGTGGAGCTGGGGTCATCTATGTGGAGAGTGTTAGGGGAGCTGGGGTCATCTATGTGGAGATGTTAAGGGGAGCTGGGGTCATCTATGTGGAGAATGGGGGGACAGTTAGCTGGGGGTGGAAGCTGGGGGTCATCTATGTGGAGAATGGGGGGGACAGTTAGGTGGAGCTGGGGTCATCTATGTGGAGAATGGGGGACAGTTAGGTGGAGCCGGGGTCATCTATGTGGAGAATGGGGGGACGGTTAGGTGGAGCTGGGGTCATCTATGTGGAGAATGGGGGGACGGTTAGGTGGGCTGGGGTCATCTATGTGGAGAATGGGGGGGACTGGGGTCATCTATGTGGAGAATGGAGCTGGGGTCATCTATGTGGAGAAGACGGTTAGGTGGAGCTGGGGTCATCTATGTGGAGAATGGGGGACGGTTAGGTGGAGCTGGGGTTAGTGTGGAGCTGGGGTCATCTATGTGGAGAATGGGGGGACAGTTAGGTGGAGCTGGGGTCATCTATGTGGAGAATGGGGGGACGGTTAGGTGGAGCTGGGGTCATCTATGTGGAGAATGGGGGAGAGTTAGGTGGAGCTGGGGTCATCTATGTGGAGAATGGGGGGACGGTTAGGTGGAGCTGGGGTCATCTATGTGGAGAATGGAGCTGGGGTCATCTATGTGGAGAGTGTTAAGGGGAGCTGGGGTCATCTATGTGGAGAGTGTTAAGGGGAGCTGGGGTCATCTATGTGGAGAATGGGGGGACAGTTAGGTGGAGCTGGGGTCATCTATGTGGAGAATGGGGGACGGTTAGGTGGAGCTGGGGTCATCTATGTGGAGAATGGGGGACGGTTAGGTGGAGCTGGGGTCATCTATGTGGAGAATGGGGGGACGGTTAGGTGGAGCTGGGGTCATCTATGTGAAGAATGGGGGGACGGTTAGGTGGAGCTGGGGTCATCTATGTGGAGAATGGGGGGACGGTTAGGTGGAGCTGGGGTCATCTATGTGGAGAGTGTTAAGGGGAGCTGGGGTCATCTATGTGGAGAGTGTTAAGGGGAGCTGGGGTCATCTATGTGGAGAATGGGGGACAGTTAGGTGGAGCTGGGGTCATCTATGTGGAGAATGGGGGGACGGTTAGGTGGAGCTGGGGTCATCTATGTGGAGAATGGGGGGGACAGTTAGGTGGAGCTGGGGTCATCTATGTGGAGAATGGGGGGGACGGTTAGGTGGAGCTGGGGTCATCTATGTGGAGAGTGTTAAGGGGAGCTGGGGTTATCTAGGTGGAGAGTGTTAAGGGGGGCTGGTTAAGTGATATACAGGAGGCAGGATGGAAGAGATGTGTTATTTAAGGAAACATGTCATACTGTTGAGAGTACTCAACCGTGACCCCATCTGAAAAGACAGGGCCATCTGTACGAGCTGTGGACAGCTATGGGTGGAATACAGCCCTGGGTGTCTGCTGCTGCGTGGGCTACGGAGTGTGGACACGATCAACCATCCAGTTGGAAAAAAACACTCGACTGTTGTACTTTACTGACAGGCCAAAAGGATGTCAAGATCAGTTCAAATGTCAAACATCACCCGGGGGGCAATTTCACAACATAAGGGCATGGCAAGAGTCGAAATCAACATGAACAACTATAGAATCGGAATTGTGTTTTTCAAACTTTTAATCCTAAAAATGTTCAACTATCTACTGAATGTGACATGAATTCACATTTCACTCTAGAAATAGCGTTTTATGGTGATAATAGTGAGTTATATAGGTAGAGAGATGTAGAAATAGCGTTTTATGGTGATAATAGTGAGTTATATAGGTAGAGAGATGTAGAAATAGCGTTTTATGGTGATAATAGTGAGTTATATTAGTAGAGAGATGTAGAAATGAAGTGTTATGGTGATAATAGTGAGTTATATAGGTAGAGAGATGTAGAAATGAAGTGTTATGGTGATAATAGTGAGTTATATAGGTAGAGAGATGTAGAAATGAAGTGTCATGGTGATAATAGTGAGTTATATAGGTAGAGAGATGTAGAAATAGCGTTTTATGGTGATAATAGTGAGTTATATAGGTAGAGAGATGTAGAAATGAAGTGTCATGGTGATAATAGTGAGTTATATAGGTAGAGAGATGTAGAAATAGCGTTTTATGGTGATAATAGTGAGTTATATAGGTAGAGAGATGTAGAAATGAAGTGTCATGGTGATAATAGTGAGTTATATAGGTAGAGAGATGTAGAAATAGCGTTTTATGGTGATAATAGTGAGTTATATAGGTAGAGAGATGTAGAAATAGCGTTTTATGGTGATAATAGTGAGTTATATAGGTAGAGAGATGTAGAAATGAAGTGTCATGGTGATAATAGTGAGTTATATAGGTAGAGAGATGTAGAAATAGCGTTTTATGGTGATAATAGTGAGTTATATAGGTAGAGAGATGTAGAAATGAAGTGTCATGGTGATAATAGTGAGTTATATAGGTAGAGAGATGTAGAAATAGCGTGTTATGGTGATAATAGTGAGTTATATAGGTAGAGAGATGTAGAAATGAAGTGTTATGGTGATAATAGTGAGTTATATAGGTAGAGAGATGTAGAAATGAAGTGTCATGGTGATAATAGTGAGTTATATAGGTAGAGAGATGTAGAAATGAAGTGTTATGGTGATAATAGTGAGTTATATAGGTAGAGAGATGTAGAAATGAAGTGTTATGGTGATAATAGTTAGTTATATACACTACCGTTCAAAGGTTTGGGGTTACTTAGAAATGTCCTTGTTTTTTAAAGGAAAACACATTTTATGTGCATTAAAATAACATCAAATTGATCAGAAATACAGTGTAGACACTGTTGATTTTCTAAATGACTTGTATCTGGAAATGGATGATTTTTAATGAAATATCTACATAGGCGTACAGACGCCCATTATCAGCAACCATCACTCCTGTGTTCCAATGGCACGTTGTGTTAGCTAATCCAAGTTTATCATTTTAAAAGGCTAACTGATCATTAGAAAACCCTTTTTGCAAGTATGTTAGCACGGCTGAAAACTGTTGTGCTGATTAAAGAAGCAATAAAACTGGCCTTTTTTGGACTAGTTGACTATCTGGAGCATCAGCATTTGTGAGTTCGATTACAGGCTCAAAATGGCCAGAAACAAATAAAAAAAATTCTGAAACTCGTCAGTCTATTCTTGTTCTGAGATATGAAGGCTATTCCATGCGAGAAATTGCCAAGAAACTGAATATCTCGTACAACGGATGTTGACCTTCTAGGCAGAGTTGCAAAGAAAAACCCATATCTCAGACTGGCCAATAAAAAGAAAAGATTAAGATGGGCCAAAGAACACAGACACTGTACGGAGAAACTCTCCCTAGAAGGCCAGCATCCCGGAGTCTCCTCTTCCCTGTTGACGTTGAGACTGGTGTTTTGCGGGTACTATTTAATGAAGCTGCCACAACAAATTCAGATTTACAATGACGGCCTACCAAATCTGGGGTAGTCTGATGAAACCAAGATTGAACTCTTTGGCTTGAATGCGAAGCGTCATGTCTGGAGGAAACCTGGCACCATCCCTACGGTGAATCATGGTGGTGGCAGCATCATTCTGTGGGGAAGCTTTTCAGGGACAGGGACTGGGAGACGAGCCAGAATCTAGGGAAAGATGAATGGAGCGAAGTACAGGGAGATCCTTGATTAAAACCTTCTCCAGAGCGCTCAGGACCTCAGACTGGGGCGAAGGTTCACCTTTCAACAGTACAATGACCCTAAGCACTTAGCCAAGACATCGCAGGAGTGGCTTCGGGACAAGTCTCTGAATGCCAAAGAGTGGCCCAGCCAGAGCCCAGACTTGAACCCAATCAAACATCTCTGGAGAGACCTGAAAATAGCTGTACACCAACGCTCCCCATCCAATCTGACAGAGCTTGAGTGGATCTGCAGCGAAGAATGGGATAAACTCCTCAAATAAAGGTGTGTCAAGCTTGTAACATCATACCCAAGAAGGCTCAATGCTGTTATCGCTGCCAAAGGTGCTTCAACAAAGTACTGAATAAAGGGTCTGAATACTTATGTAAATGTGATATTTCAGTTTAGTATTTTTTTATTTATTTGCTAAATATATAAAAAATAATGGTTGTGTCATTATGGGGAATTGTGTGTTGATTAATGAGGGGAAAAAAACAATTGAATCCCTTTTAGAATAAGGCTGTGATGTAATTAAATGTGGAAAAGTCAAGGGGTATGAATACTTTCCTGAGGGGCACTGTATAGGCAGAACATTTTTTTTATTTTTTTTTATTTTATTTTATTTCACCTTTATTTAACCAGGTAGGCTAGTTGAGAACACCTTTATTTAACCAGGTAGGCTAGTTGAGAACACCTTTATTTAACCAGGTAGGCTAGTTGAGAACACCTTTATTTAACCAGGTAGGCTAGTTGAGAACACCTTTATTTAACCAGGTAGGCTAGTTGAGAACACCTTTATTTAACCAGGTAGGCTAGTTGAGAACACCTTTATTTAACCAGGTAGGCTAGTTGAGAACACCTTTATTTAACCAGGTAGGCTAGTTGAGAACACCTTTATTTAACCAGGTAGGCTAGTTGAGAACACCTTTATTTAACCAGGTAGGCTAGTTGAGAACACCTTTATTTAACCAGGTAGGCTAGTTGAGAACACCTTTATTTAACCAGGTAGGCTAGTTGAGAACACCTTTATTTAACCAGGTAGGCTAGTTGAGAACACCTTTATTTAACCAGGTAGGCTAGTTGAGAACACCTTTATTTAACCAGGTAGGCTAGTTGAGAACACCTTTATTTAACCAGGTAGGCTAGTTGAGAACACCTTTATTTAACCAGGTAGGCTAGTTGAGAACACCTTTATTTAACCAGGTAGGCTAGTTGAGAACAAGTTCTCATTTGCAACTGCGACCTGGCCAAGATAAAGCATAGCAGTGTGAACAGACAACACAGAGTTACACATGGAGTGTAACATGGCTCCTATTACCGATAAAAGGCTCTATAGGTAGAACGTGGCTCCATCCTGTGCTGCTCGACCACAACAACACTATGCTAGGCTGCACGGTCACAGCAGCACATCTTTAACAGTCCTGGCTTACCCCGCACCACACCAACCTCACCTAATTCGGTCATTCCCCGGGGATGAGCTTTCAAAAAATAAAATCTAGCACTTCCCTCCTCTCATCTTTCTGCATATTTGGGCCCCCCCTCCCAGATGCCCTGCCACCGACCCCAACCTGCCCCATTGCCCTCCCCGTTGGAAAATGAAGCTCAGAGTTCACCCAAAGTTCACACTTCCAGTATCATAGACTTCCCAGTGCTGCAATTGCCTTCTGTTTAAGTCTCTTAACACAATTTTTTTTAAAGAAACATTTGCGGGGGGGAATAGGGTGACGGAACTAACCCACCAACTACTGCCTCAGTCGACACATTTTCTAAACTTCTGACCCTGATCGGGTGGGTCACTGTTCGGTCAGACTGCTCCCGCGGTCAGAGTTAACCCGGGTTGATCTAGTAGTACAACACTACAACGTGATTCGCCCCGTGCCATAAGTCCATCCCTCTATCCCACTGTTACCCCCCGGCGTGGAAAAGGGTTCAACAAGAGGGCAACCACAGTGGCTCCGCCCTTTTCGGCGACGTGCCACGCTGTAGACGAGAGGGTCTGGTCTTCAGGAATGGGCACCCCCATCCTCCCTCCCTTGGCATTATTAGCTCAAGCCACCTCTGTGGGCCGTCGGCTTGGTCAGCATCGGTGGAATCTCATGGGCCATATCGACCCCTTCTGGTAGAAATGGAGCGTTATGGTGATAATAGTGAGTTATATAGGTAGGCAGATGTAGAAATTTAGGGTTATGGTGATACTCAAGGCTCCAATTACCAATTAAAAGGTTCTACAGTGCTTTCGGAAAGTATTCAGACCCCTTGACTTCTTTTCCACACTTTGTTACTTTACAGCCTTTTTCTAAAATGGATTAAATAAAATAAAATCCTCATCAAATCTACACACACTACCCCATAATGACAAAAACGAAAACTCATCAGAATCAGAAATCCCTTATTTACATAAATATTCAGACTTTGCTCAGAGACCCGAAATTGAGCTCAGGTGCATCTTGGTTCCATTGATGATCCTTGAGATGTTTCTACAACTTGATTTGAGTCCACCTGTGGTAAATGAAATTGTATTGGAAATTATTTGGAAAAACGCACACTTGAATATATAAGGTCCCACAGTTGACAGTGCACGTCAGAGCAAAAATCAAGCCATGAGGTCGAAGGAATTGTCCGTAGAGCTCCGATTCAGGATTGTGCTGAGGCACAGATCTGGGGAAGGGTACCAAAACATTTCTGCAGCATTGAAGGTCCCCAAGAACAGAATAGCATCCATCATTCTTAAATGGTAGAAATGTATTACCACCAAGACTCTTCCAAGAGCGGGCCGCACAGCCAAACAGAGCAATCGGGGGAGACGGGACTTGGTCACGGAGGACAACCATCTCTGCAGCCCTCCACCAATCAGGCCTTTATGGTATAATGACCAGACGGAAGGCAGATGACAGCCCGCTTGGACTTTGCCAAAATGCACCATAAGACTCTCAGACCATGAGAAACAAGAATCTCTGGTCTGATAAAATCAAGATTGAACTCTTTGGCCTGAATGCCAAGCATAACATCTGGAGGAAACCTGGCATCATCCCTATGGTGAAGCATGGTGGTGGCAGAATCATGCTGTGGGGATGTTTTTCAGTGGCATGGACTGGGAGACTAGTCAGGATCGAGGGAAAGATGAATGGAGCGAAGTACAGAGAGGTCCTTGATGAAAGCCTTCTCCAGAGCACTCAGGACCTCAGACTGGGGCGGAGGTTAACCTTCTAACAGGACAACGACCCTAAGCACATAATCAAGACAATGCAGGAGTGGCTTCGAGACAAGTCTCAATGTCCTTGAGAGGCCCAGCCAGAGCCCAGACTTGAACCTCGATAAAACATCTCTGGAGACCTGAAAATAGCTGTTTTGTGACGCTCCCCATCAAACCTGACAGAGCTTGAGGGGATCTGCAGAGAAGAATGGAATCGCTGCCAAATATGCTTCAACAAAGGACTGAGTAAAGGGTCTGAATACTTACGTAAATATATTTCCGTTTTGTATTTTTCACACATTTTCAGAAAATGCTTTGTTGTCATAGGGTATTGTGTGTAGATTAATGAGTTTTTAAAGTAAAAAAAAAAAGACATTTAGAATAAGGCTGTAACGTAACAAAATGTAGAAAAGTCCAGGGGTCTTAATACTTTCCTGAAGGAACTGTATAGGCAGAGCATGGCTCCTATTACCAATAAAAGGCTCTATAGGTAGAACATGGTTCCATCCAGCACATCTTTAACAGTCCTGGCTTACTCCGCATCACACCAACCCCACCTGACTCGGTCAATCTTCGGTCATTCCCGGGGGGATGAGCCTGCAAAAAAATTAAGTCTACCCCTTCTCTCATCCTGCTGTATATTTGGGCACCATCCCGCCCCATTGCCCTCCCCGTTGGAAAATAAAGCTCAGAGTTCACCCAAAGTTCACACTTCCAGTATCATAGACTGCACTGTGCTGCAGTTCCCTGCTGTTTACATCTCTTAAGCCGATTTTTTATTTTTAAATTCTGTTTTTTTTTTTTGCAGGAGTAATGGGATGACGGAACTAACCCACCAACTATTGCCTCAGTTGACACGTTTTCTAAACTTCTGACCTCGAATAGGCGGGTCACTGTTCGGTCAGACTGCTCCCGCGGGCGGAGCTAGCCCGGGTTGGTCTAGTAGTACAACACTACAACGTGATTCGCCCCGTGCCATATTTCCATCGCTCTATCCCCCTGGTTACCTCCCGGCGTGGAAAAGGGTTCAACAAGAGGGCAACCACAGTGTCTCCGCCCCTCTTCGGCGTAGTGCCACGCTGAAGACAAGGGGGTCTAGCCTTCAGGAACGGGCACCCCCCCGCTCCCTTGGCGTTATTAGCTCAGGCCACCTCTCAGTGGGCCATTGGCTCGACCAATGTCGTGGGAATCGCACGGGCCATAGCGACCCCTTCTGGTGCGGTGTGGTACTCGGCGGTACCCAACACGTGGGCCAACTTCCAAAACTCTACTCACCTTCAAATTAATGTGGGGATAACGACAAACGAATGACTAGATAGATGTGAAAAGTTCTAAATTCTCCTACAAAAAAATCCAGTTTTATTACCACAGTACTGGTACTCATTAGAAATGACAAAGGCTGTGTAATTCCATTAGAAATACAGACTGTGTAAGGACAATGACTGTCCATAAGCATACAGTAAGTTATCTTGCTAAAATATTATTTTAGATGTCTTGTGTTTTTGTGATAATTTTGATCAGGACATTGTGTTACGCCTTTGATTATTATTATTATTATTAGGTTATCTTTGATTCAATTAAAGGATATATACCAATTAATTATTGAAGAATACAACTTAGATGCCTCATGAGTTTAGTTCATCTGTCGTACGTACCCCCATCAGAACCCCCAAAACATAAGCCTGTTTTACTCCTTTGTAAACAATGTAATTGCAAGAAAACACTGTATAACCTCAAAACATTGTTAAAACTACAATTTTAATATCATGGATTTTTAGTGTTTGTATCAATAGTTCTGTCAATTAATTTGAGTGGTTACATTTCTCCAGCCCCATCCATTTCAAATGTTTGTCATTCCTATCCATTCATTGCCACTTACAGGAGCCCTCAGCTGTTTACCCCAAAAAAGTGCCAGGGTGGTTTATTGATCGAACTGCAGATAGCCCTTACACCACTATAAGAGAAAAATACAAAGTAAACTATTAAAAAATTGCAATGACAAATTATTAATGAAGATCGTTTTGATGAGTGACGGAGCGGTCTAAGGCACTGCATCGCAGTGCTAAATTCGTCACTAGAAACCCATGTTCAAATCCAGGCTGTATCACAACCGGCCGTGATTAGGAGTCCTATAGGTTGGCGCACAATTGGCCCAGCGTCACCAGGGTTTGGCGGGAGTAGGCCGTCATTGTAACTAAGAATTTGTTCCTGACTTAATGGGTTAAAGGTTAAATTAAAATTGTAATAAAATCCTGTATCAAAACACGGCCTAAAATAAATTGCTTTAGTTACTTTAAAAGGTGTGGTCCACTAACCTAAAACAATATATAGTTAAAAAATACAGCATGTTTCTTCTTGCGGCAAAGACCACATTAATCCATACAATTAATGACTTCGAGAACATTCCGCAATTTTAGTAAAAAAAAAAGAAAAAAGTACGGTAATAAAATATTACTTCACTAGCTATCACTAAACTACACCGCACAATCCCATTAAGGCATGTCATATAGACGTTTAGTGAATACCGGTAGTACGTAAGCAGCAAAAAACAAAAATCATTGTGAGCAATCTTAAAACATTTGAATGTAGATTTTTATATCCCCTGAAGTGTTAACTTTATTCCCACCACATTTCAAAAAAGCTGGACCAAACAAAACTAATTTACTTGAATTATTTTCCCTCAAAAGGGTGTGCTTATTAGTAGTTATAGCAGGTAGATTCATTGAGAAATGTATATGGTACAGAACAGGACTTTGCTTTCTGAATGTGTTTTAGTTAGAACTCAAGAGCGCTGTCGAATCTGTCAGTTTATTATATTTTCAATAGCTCAATTTGAAATTCATTCAGAGTTCATAACGGATAAAAAAATAAAAACGTGGTTTTTTCATCGCTTTAACAAACGTGAATCAGTTATTTGTAAGAGCTCTGTAATTTTTAACATTGGATTGGAGTTAAACAGACGGGAGGTTATATTCCTTGAACTAATATATTTCAAAGAAAGTGAAACAGTGCCTTGCCTTACGATTTTATGACCAACAGTTATTTTTTTAGTGAAGACATTGTCATTAGCAGACAAGGGCTAGTCTAAACAAATCTGATATTTGCGTATCATATGTAGAGCTTCTAATTTCTGATAAACATTTAAAAGTGCGTAACGTGGCAATTAATATTAAAGTCAAGTCTAATAAATACAGCTCACATTTTGTCCACTTTCCAATGTGGCCCAACACCGACATATTTACATGGCAGTTAAATGTTACGTAACAATGCCTTTATGAACTAACGTTAATTGTTAGTTTCTGTAATTACATGTTGGCATTTTAAATATGCATTAGTTTTAACCTCAAAATTGTGGCTAAACCACTCCGGTTTTACAGGACATAAATTATAGTACGCCCCCTTACCTGAGATGAGTCTCCTCTCACCCTGGAATTATTCTTTTTGAAATTACCATCGCAATCGGGCGTTTATTTACAAACTTTCTAAACGGTGCATATATGTCACTAATACACCAATTTGAAGTACACTTTAAACACTGGCAAAACTTTATTTTTATTATTAATGACATTTCATTGTAAAATGGTCAAAAACACACAATATACTGTTGTACCAGGCTGGGCTGTTTGTACATGTACACAGTAGTGTTGCAGAAACTAGTGTACCGTTTTCATTTTGATTGAACACATGGCAAACTTGTTTAGCAATGGTAGGTAATAATGTACTAGAACATTATTCAAATAGCTTTCAAACAAATATTTCATCTACGTTTTAGACTTCTTATTAACCACAAAAATAGTACAACACATTAGGGACCATGACAACAAGCTATGAGGAAATGTGTGTTCAAATCATATGCAACTTAAAAGTATCCAAAGAGTACTGAAAAATGTCTTGAATAGAAAGATAAAATGTTAACTATAACAATTAGCATTTCCTTTACAAATTGAGACACCACTGGATAAACAGCTATACTCAAAGGGAAGACAAATTCATTAACTAAGTGGTTATAGAACAGGTTTTGCTGACCAAAATATAATACCTCAAGTGCAAAAATAGTGGATTTACATTGAGCCATATTCATCTTTACAGCCATGTCACAAGACTTCCAGAACAGTATAACTTAAACATGACTCTACAGTCAGTAGTGATCTAGTATTTCCCCTTGCCCTCATTCTGTGGAAAAGTGTGATTTTCATAAACATGTTCTCTTGGGCTATTTTGTTGCCAGAGTGCCAGTCTGTTTGTGCCATCGAGCCAACTCCTTGTCACTGTAAACAGTTTGGCTTAACGTCGACAGCAATGGCGTCGTCAAGACCACAAATGGATCTGGGACCAGGATAGCTATCTACTGGAGGCTCTGCCACACAGTCTTCAGTAACACCACAGTAAAGGGAAAAAAAGGATAAGGGCCCCCACCAGTGTTTGAAAAGGGCACTGCATTTCATAATCATATTCAGCCATCAAACAAAACCAAAAATGCATTCATACATTTCAGTCAGCTGAAAACGCTGGGCAGTGTGTGGGGGTGAGGTATTAATGTTTTGACCATTTGTCTCGACACAAAAAATAAAAAGCTGATCTGTTTATTTCCTATAAAATCTTTGTCGGAGTCAGTGTTTCGAAGTATTTCAGTCAGTGGTACAATCATGTGAAATGTGATTAGGTTATGAGCTATAAAAATCAGAAACACTTTTACGAAGTTGTGATGTTTTGTGCATAACCAACACCTTTATAAAATGTTTGTACATTACACCTAATTCCAAAGTATTTAGTTTCCATTTTGATACTATATTTGCAGAAGTACATTCATCTAGTACAGGCTCTACAGTCATCTTGTACGGTGTGTGTGCGCAACGTATGTGAGTCTTCAGAGATTGAGGAAGCACATGTCCTGAGATGAATTCAGGGTAGGAAGAGACACTCGCTTCACACTTGCAGAGAAAGAGAAAACACATTTGAAATACCGTGCCAAAGTGAATATATATATTTTTAAGTACATTTTATAGTGTAGCATTTGTTTGGATGAAATGTATACATGTAAATAGACAAGCTCTGACATGGCCCAACAGCTGAAACATTTGTTCCACTCATTTCCTCACAAATTAATAAATATGCATGAAATAACTAGACCCTCTACAATGCATTGAATTGCTTCATTCGGGACCACGCACCAACTTCTACGGTTTCAAGAACATTCGTGGTGCTCTGTCGCGCATGGCGCTGGAGTTTGATTCACAGGACTAGGGACACTTCACGCCATTTCGATAGAAAGTGATTGTTGTAGCAGGCTAGAGCATTTCACTAACCTTAACGTCAGTCTCCAAACCCGCTACGTTAGTTCTCCAAGCCTGCTAGAACAACGTCACTTCCATATGGGAGTGGCATAAAGAGAGATGCCCTACATACAAAAAAAAAAAAAAAAACATCCCTTTGGATAAAAGCATCTGCTATATTATTTTGTAAATTGAGACGTACCTCGCAAACCCCCGCATTTGTCACACTCCTCCAAGCATTCTGCATGGTCCACCACAGTGGGAGCCACCAGACGGGGATAGGAGAAGGAGAACATGATCTGATAGAGAAAAGGTTCAATGGTACAAAACTTATTATTCACATCAGAAACCAAAAATAAACTATTTGAGGTAAGCCAACCAAATGCGTTAGATATATTCTCCATATATATAATCCAATAGGCTTTTTTTTGTCCTCCAATCTATATTGGAGAATGAAAAATTATAAAATCGGTTGACCTCTATGTTCTACTCCTACTATGTTCTACTCGTGCATTCAGACCCCTTGAATATATATAAAATCATGACAATTACAATACTGAATGAACACATCTATAATATCTATTTAGTCTCAAATAATGAAACATGTTCAATTTGGTTTAAATAATGCAAAAACAAAGTTAAGTAAAAGTGCAATATGTGCCATGTAAAAAAAGCTAACGTTTAAGTTCCTTGCTCAGAATATATGAAAGCTGGTGGTTCCTTTTAACATAAGTCTTCAATATTCCCAGGTAAGAAGTTTTAGGTTGTAGTCATTATAGGACTATTTCTCTATACCATTTGTATTTCATATACCTTTGACTATTGGATGTTCTATAAGGTCGTTTAGTATTGCCAGCCTAATCTCAGAAGTTGATAGGCTTGAAGTCAAACAGCGCAATGCTTGAAGCACAGCGAAGAGCTGCTGGCAAATGCACGAAAGTGCTGTTTGAATGAATGCTTACGAGCCTGCTGTGGCCTACCACCACTCAGTCAGACTGCTCCATCAAAATAGACTTAATTAGAATATAATAACAGAAATATGAGCCTTAGGTCATTAATATGGTCAAATCCAAAAACTATAATTTCAAAAACAAAACGTTTATTCTTTCAGTGAATTTTTTAAATTTTATTTTATCTTTATTTAACCAGGCAAGTCAGTTAAGAACAAATTCTTATTTTCAATGATGGCCTAGGAACAGTGGGTTAACTGCCTGTTCAGGGGCAGAATGACAGATTTGTACCTTGTCAGCTCGGGGGTTTGAACTCGCAACCTTCCGGTTACTAGTCCAACGCTCTAACCACTAGGCTACCCTTCCGTATTTAACCTAACGGGTGGCATCCATCAGTCTAAATATTGCTGTTACATTGCACAACCTTCAATGTTATGTAAGTCGCTCTGGATAAGAGCGTCTGCTAAATGACTTAAATGTAAATGTAAATGTATGTCATAATTATGTAAAATTCTGGCAAATTATTTACGGTCTCTGTTAAGAAGAAATGGTCTTCATCCTCGATGCACTCGCATAACAGGTAGTCAGACAGCCACGCAGTCTCCTGGTGGACTGCAACGTAATCGGCCATAGTCGGCGTCCAAAAACACCGATTTACCGATTGTTATGAAACTTGAAATCAGCCCTAATTTTTTAAACGGGCCATTCCAATGAAATCGGGTCAACCTCTCGAACATACAGCTACGTCTCTAAACCAAGTTATCGTTAATCATTGTATATTTATTCCTCGTTACGATTCTATTTCTCTATATTGTTGGGAAGGACCTGTAAGCATTTCACTGTTAGTCTACACCGCTTTATCTATCATTTGATATGTTATAAGGTACATTAACTTACATGGGTTATTCTCAATTAAATGAAATCTATTTTACAAGACAGTGAACTCACAGCGAACAGGGCCAGTAGAGCCATCATCAAACCCAGCATGATGTACATGTGTCCCGTCAAACCACCCCCCCATAGGGGGCCCAAGATAGTGGCCAGACCCCCCACAGAGCGACGCACCCCCTGGCTCAACCCTGGAGAGAGAGGGACAGGCAGACAGTTACTGACAAATAACACAAGGAGACAATACCTGGGGTTCAGAAATAAATTACGTACAGTTGAAGTCGGAAGTTAACATACACCTTAGCCAAAAATATTTAAACTCAGTTTCACGATTCCTGACATTTAATTCTAGTAAAAATGCCCCGTCTTAGGTCAGTTAGGATCACCACTTTATTTTAAGAATGTGAAATGTCAGAATAATAGTGAATTATTTATTTAAGATTTGATTTTTCATCACATTCCCAGTGGGTCATAAGTTTATACTACGAAATATTAACTGAGTATTCTTTCTCTTGGGTCAAACGTGTCAGGTAGCCTTCCACAAGCTTCCCACAATAAGTTGGGTGAATTCTGGGCCATTCCTCCTGACAGAGCTGGTGTAACTGAGTCAGGTTTGTAGGCCTCCTTGCTCGCACACGCTTTCAGTTCTGCCCGCAAATTTTCTTTAGTATTGAGGTCAAGGCTTTGATGGCCACGCCAATACCTTGACTTTATTGTCCTTAAGTCATTTTGCCACAACTTTGGAAGTATGCTTGGGGTCATTGTCCATTTGGAAGACCCATTTGCGACCAAGCTTTAACTTCCTGACTGATGTCTTGAGATATTGTGGATATATATTTAAGCAACTTCTCTACATGATGCCACCTATTTTGTTAAGGGCAAGTGCCCCCTCCAGCAAAGCACCTCCACAACATGATGCTGCCACCCCTGTGCATCACAGTTGGGATGGTGTTCTTTAGCTTGCAAGCCTCCCCCTTTTTCCTGCAAACATAACGATGGTCATTATAGCGAAACAGTTCTAGTTTTGTTCCATCAGACCAAAGTACGATCTTTGTCCCTATGTGCAGTTGCAAAACGTAATTTGTCTTTTTTTTTATGCCGGTTTTGGAGCAGTGGCGTCTTCCTTGCTGAGCGGCATTTCAGGTTGTGTTGGTATAGGACTCGTTTTACTGTGGATATAGATACTTTTGTACCCGTTTCCTCCAGCATCTTCACAAGGTCCTTTGCTGTTGTTCTGGGATTGATTTGCACTTTTCGCACCAAAGTACGTTCATGTCTAGAAGACGGAACGCGGCTCCTTCCAGAGCGTTATGACGGCTGTGTGGTCCCATGTGTTTATACTTGCGTACTATTGTTTGTACAGATCAACGTGGTACTTTCAGGTGTTTGGAAATTGCTCCCAAGGATGAACCAGACGTTTAGACTACAATTGTTTTGAGGTCTTGGCTGATTTCTTTTGATTTCCCCATGATGTCAAGCAAAGAGGCACTGCGTTTGAAGGTAGGCCTTGAAATATATTCACAGGCACACCTCCAATTGACGTCAATTAGCCTATCAGAAGCATCTAAAGCCATGACAACTGTTTAAAGGCACAGTCAACGTAAACTTCTGACCCACTGGAATTGTGATACAGTGAATTAGAAGTTAAATAATCTGTCTGTAAACAATTGTTGGAAAAATTACTTAGGACATCTACTTGTAGATGTCCTAACAGACTTGTCAAAACAATAGTTTGTTAACAAAAAAAAAAATTGTGGAGTTGTTGAAAAAAAACTGGTTTTAATGGCTCCAACCTAAGTGTATGTAAACGGCCGACTTAAATATATATGTATATATACACACAGTTTAATTGGCACACTGGATAGGTGCAGTGAAATGAGTTATTTCACAAAGTCAACCATAGTAGTCCAGTGGACCCCAAAGTTAGGGTTTCCTCGAGGGCAGACAGATGGTCGGCACAGATTTAAGAAAACGGGGACCTTTAGGTCCATAGAAAAACATAAAATGATTTGAAACAGAAAAGGAAAAAAAAGTGTGACTAATGAACACAACCCTGAGAACATTGGTTCTCAAAGCTGCTCTGTAACTGTTCTGCTCAGAGGCAGCACAGTACCTGCAGGTTTGTTTGTTCTCTCGTCCCTTCACATCACACTGATCAATAGTAATACAAAAATCAGGGAACCTACTCTAAATAACCAAGTTATTAAAAGGGAGACTCTGAAGTTCAGAAATAAAGTGGCCACCCCATCCCAATGTTTTCATAAACCATCGAGAGATGCAAAATCCACTTATGTGAATTACGGACGAAACCGGGCAGAACGGAAATGGGGTGTACCAGGGTTATGTTCATTAGGGTACACAATGCAAACCCTAAAGCAACGGAAAATGAAAATAAGCTTTTCTTATTGGACAAGTCTAGATGATTCCACCCAGTTTCAGTTAGTTCTCTTCCGATTGGTGCCTAAATGAACAAAAGACTGGTTTAGAGCACACAGTTAAGTTACAGACGTCTACGCCCAAAATGTGTCCTCTAGAGGGCGCCGTTGCTTACCTTGAGACTTTAGCGAAGTGATTTTGGAGAAGAGACACACCTGGGCCACAGCAACAAAGGGTAGCCCCGAAATCTGCAGGAACACCCCAATGATGAACTCTGCTAACTGCCAGGGGAAATTACCTGAGGAGAAAGAGGAGACATGGGACTAAACCATTGGCTTTTATTAGCAATGGAAGTATGAGTAACTTTAGAACTGTTGTTACATCACATTAGTCACAGTCAGTATCCTGAATCTGAAATCCTGCAATTAAAATGATTTTGGCAATTTTAAAACATGTTTTTGTTGTAAAATAACCTTTTTCAAGGTTTCTCATTTGCTGTATGGTAAATAGCTTGTCTGAGTAGGCAACATTGTTCGACCTAGCTAAAAATAAAAAATGGCCCGGCTGAGTAGAGCGTGTTGGGCAACCTCACTCACCTTGTGGGTTGGCCAGGAAGATGAGGCACCAGACGCAGGAGATGTGGCAGAGGATAAGGCCCACGGCCAGCACCACCCTCTCGGTCGTACGACGGCACAGCCAGTGGACAAACAGGAAGCCTGTGATCACCTCCACACTACAGATGCAGTAAATGATGCTGTTCTCCAACTCCCCGAAGTTAAAGTACTGCTGGGTCAACGGCGTCACGACGGTCTAAGGTGGTAGGAAATCAGAAGGACGCCACGTTACTGACACATTTTTCATAAACACTTCATGAATAAATAGTGTCATTAGCGCTCACACTAAACATAGCATTTACAATGGCATATTCAAAAACATTACTATAAAGTCTAACAAGCACTTCGTAATCGTCCAGCATGTCATTTAGCCAACGCCTCACAACCAAGCATAACGATGTTTGCATGAGGACACTGAAAGTTGGTTTAAGGACAGTGATTTGGCTAACTGCTACACTGCCCCCCCGTCACTTTTATGCAATGTCGTATGTGAAAGGCTCTTCAGTGAGTGAGGAAGAGAGCACATGGACAGTTGGGCAAGCTCACCTCCAGTGCTGTCTGGTTAAACAGTATGACGAAGTGAGCTGTGAACAGCACAACCACCTCCTCCCTTAGGAACTCTAAAACAGGTGAGGCACAGAGAGGGAGAGAGACAGAAACAGGGTCAGAGAGTGATGGTGTGGAGGAAAGAAAGACAGGAAGGAGAGTTGGACAGGTACCCCACAAGATCAATACACATTTAAATGTATTTTACCAACTTGAGAAACGCAGCCATCACCACCCACCTCGGCTCATACTGAAACTCCCAGAGCTAGAGTCAACCACCCCTTCGAGTGGGGGTGAGGGGGTAGGAGAGACGTGAGGCAGGTTGGACTTGACCGGGTTAGCAGTTGACCTAGGAGGGCGAGGGGTCACCACCGAGCCGTAGGACCCCAGGATGTCTGGGCGTTGCCCGAGCAAGGGCTTCCCCTCCCCGGCTCCCTCCCCCCAGGCTTCCCCCACGGCTCCCTCCCCCCAGGCTCCTCCCACAGCTCCCTCCCCCAGGCTCCCCCTCAGCTCCTCCCACAGCTCCCTCCCCCAGGCTCCTCCATCCCCCAGGCTCCTCCCACAGCTCCCTCCCCCAGGCTCCCCCTCAGCTCCTCCCACAGCTCCTCCCACAGCTCCCCCCTCGGCTCCTCCCACAGCTCCCTCCCGGCTCCTCCCACAGCTCCCTCCCCGGCTCCTCCCACAGCTCCCTCCCCGGCCCCCTCGGCTCCCACAGTTCCCGCCCCTCGGCTCCCACCCGGCTCCCACCCCGGCTCCCTCGGCCACCAGCTCCTCCCGGGGAGGGAGGTCCCAGAACATGAAGACCACGACCAGCTGGAGGAGGGTCCACATGAAGCACATGAAAAGCTGTGAAAAGGGATATAGTCTTACGGTTAGAGCAGCCAACCGGTATTTACAGGTTTCAAATCCCCGTATGGGGCATTTAGCCAGTTTGTTCATATAGTTCTACCTTGTTTGTGACCTAAGTCCCAATTCAAACTAAGAATATTTACAAATGATACACATTTATAACGTCTCAGGTAACCATTCAATTTCTCAATTTCCCTGAACAGGCAGTTAACCCACTGTTAACCCTAGGCCGTTATTGAAAATAAGAATTTGTTCTTAACTGACTTGCCTGGTTAAATAAAGGTTTATAAAAAAATTAAAAATATATAAAAAAATGACAGAATAAAGTCTATAGATAAGACACAGTATCTTACTACACATGATGTTACCATATAACTATTATACTGTGAAAAGAGAAATGATTCTAGTTGTTATCATCTTACCCCAGGTGCAGTGTACTTGTTCACCACGAATGGCCCCAACTTGAAGTCACAAAGCCTCAGGAAGAGATTCAATACGGGACCTGTGTGTGATGAGGGACATCATGAGACAGACCCTTACACTAACAGAGACACAGGTGGGTGCATTCCAGGTAGTCTTTTTCATAGTCCTGCTGCACATGTCAGAATATGGCAATATCTTATTCCTGAGACATTAAAAACATTTCAAAGCATTGTGAGAGCAGAGGCCAAAATACAGAGTAGGAGTGTTGATCTAGGATCAGTTGAGTATTTTAGATCATAATGAATGATTATTATGGACAAGGTGGATCTGATCCTAGATATTACTCTGAGGAGCTTAATGAATACAAGCCCTGATCAATAGCAGCAGGACTGGGAGAAAAAAAAAAGAACCTTGAACTCCATAAACTGAGTAAATGCCAACATGCTATGAAGCAGAAACGCATTAGTGGAAACAATGTTGTTCTGGAGGGCTGCCCTGGTTGTGGCTAGATATATTTTGAGTTGTGTCAGGAACAAGTTTAGCATTTTCGATAAGCCTAAACACTTCCCCAATTCTCCTAACCTGCTATGTTAATTATCCTAACCTGCTGTCCAAGTTCTGACCTGCTACAAAAAGTCATTATGTACTCCCATCTTGTCAAAAACCAGGCCTGCATGCAGAACAGCGTGCGTTTCCAAAAACACGATACTCCTACAATGAATGGCACAAAGGAAGCAGACAAAAACAGCACTGACCAATCATTAGGCCAATCTGTCGGCACGCCATAACCGATGCGAATACGGTGGAGCGGTCCTCGTGGGCTGTGCATCGACCCATGAAGCCGAAGATGGACGAACCAGCACCTGTACCAACACCTTTGGGAGCAGACCAGGTACACATTAGTAACATGGAGGTTAGCATGAAAACAGATATGACATTCAGAATGATGGTCATAACTTTTTTTCTAAAAGTCGATCTTAGAGTGGCCACAAGCAAAACATTTTGATTAGGCTATAATCTAAATAATCTATTTAAAAAAACATATATATATATATTTTTTAAGTGTCCTTTACAGCTCAAAACTGCATTGCTCTATTAGTATATGGGTAGTCTCACCTGCCACTAGTCTGCTAGAGATCAAAAGCCATTTGGAGTAGCCCATGAAATACATGAAGTTACCTAGAGGACAACATGAAATAAATGAAGTTACCTAGAGGACATTAAATACATGACTAGAGGACATGAAAACACATGACGTTGCCTTGAGGACAAAGACAAACGTCACAGTAGAACGACCGGGGACCATGAGTTTCAAGCATCAGAATGCTGATCTAGGATCAGGTCCATCCTGTCCATGTAATCATATTCATTGTAATCTACATGGCAAAACTGATCAAAACTGCCCACCTATATTGATGGTTAGTGTGGTGCATTATGGTGTTTGAACGCTGCGCTGTAGTCAATGAACACACACTCACACAGTAAAACAGTCAAATAAGTCAGTGTTCTCCTGGGGTCAAAACTAAACCTCCTAAACCACTAAAAACACGTGTTCCCTTGTGTCCATGTGTCAAATGCAATAGAGATACAGATCCACAGACGACGCTATGCAAATTAGTGGGTCCAGGGTGTCTGGGATGATGGCGTTGACGTGAGCCATGACACGTCTCTCAAAGCATCTCATGGCTACAGATGTGCTATGAGGCTGTAGTCATCTGGACAGGTTACTTCGGCGTTCTTGGGCACAGGGACCATGGTGGTTTACTTGAAACATTTAGGTATTACAGACTGGGTCAAGTTGAAAATGTCAGTGCATGCTCGGAGTACACGTCCTGGCCCTGCGGCCTTGTGAATGTTGACCCGTTTAAAAGGTCTTACTCACATCGGCTGTGGAGAACGTGGTCACAGTTGTCCAGAACAGCTGGTACACGCATGGATAGTTTAGTGTTGCCAGCATCGAAGCAAGAATAAGTTATTTAGCTCGTCAGGTATGCTTGAGTCATTGGACAGCTCACAGCTGTCCAGTGATCTTAGTCATGTATTGATGCTTTGCCTGGTTGATGGTCCGGAGGGCATAGCGGGATTTCTTATCCGGATTACAGCACCGCTCCTTGAAAGCAGCAGCTCTAGCATTTAGCTCAGTGCAGAGGTAACCTGTAGTCCATGGCTTCTGGTTGGAATAAGTACATACGGTCATTGTGGGGACGATGTCAATGAACTTATTAATGAAGCCAGTGGACTGATGTGGTAAACAACGCCATCAGATGAATCCAAGAACATACCAGTCTGTGCTAGCCAAACAGCCCTGTAGTTTAGCTTCATGGGACCACTTTCATATTAGTACTTCCTGTTTGACTTTCTGCTTTGAATCTGGAGGAAAGAATTACGGTCAGATTTGCCAAATGGAACGCGAGGGAGAGTTGACTCTGAAGTTTTCACCTGTAGTTGCACATGTAATATACGGGTAGAAATTAGGTGAAACAGATTTCAGTTTCCCTGCATTAAAGTCCCCGGCCACTAGGAGTGCCACCTCTCGGTGAGCATTTTCTTGTTGGCCCACGGCACTACACAGCTCGTTGAGTGCAGTCTTCGTGCCAGCATCCGTTTGTGGTTGTATATAGACCAAAAAAAAAAAAAAAAGATTAAAACCACTCTAGGTAAATAGAATGGTCTACAGCTTGTCATGGGGTATTCTAACTCACGCAAGCTAAACCTCGAGACTTCCTTAATATTACAGATAGCACACCACCTGCTAACAATGAGACATAGCCCCTCCCCTGAGCTTCCCTGACGCTGCCGTTCTATCGATGTATAGAAAAAAAAGATGAATTTCCATTTACCATGTCCTTGTTCAGCCATGACTGAGAAACATGGGATATTAGAGTTCAGAGCACGTTCATAGGACAGTCTCAAACAGAGCTCATCCAATTTATTCTCCAGCGATTGCACGTTCACCAATAGAACAGAGTCGAGGTGATTTATCCATTCTCCTATGTAGTCATCTGGTATTCCGCATGTCGGCCTCAAAAGCGCAGTCTCCTTCAAGTGTCGGGATTTGGGCCAGATCCCGGGATCATAATCATGTCTTTCACCTCCGACTTACTGAAATGGAAGTCCTCATCCAAGTTAAGGTTAGTGATAGCTATTTCTGATGTCCAGACTCTTTTAAGTCATAAGAAATGATTGTGGAAACATTAAGTACAAAAAAACAAAAAGATTAGCACAATGTTAATTGCACAATTGGTCAGGAGCTTTTAAAACAGACACCATTCCCTCCGGCATCATTCTTAAGAATATTACTCTGGAAGCCCAGGTTGAAGTGTCTCCATGGTGCTTAACCCTGTCGAATAATCAGATCTACAAAAGTGCCTAAGGGATAGGAGTTAAGGGTTGATTTGGGATTCTGGGTAAGATTTCAGAGAATAACTTACCAACAATTTCAAAGAGGTTTGCAAACAGGATTATCTTCTTGGTGGCGTGAGTCTTGTCAGACCAATGGCCAAACAGAGGGCCCGAGAGGAGACCAGACAGACTGAATGCCGATAGGCCCAGACCTAGGAAGTAAGGCGCTGCCCCCAGAGTCTGCAGGTACCTCCATATCGTGGGCAAGATCACAGCTGGAGAGAGGGAGGCATGGAATAAAATATTTGCTCCTTTAGTTCGTCAATTTACACTTGGCAATTTCTCACCTTCATTTCTCAGAACAAGAATAGACTGACGAGTTTCAGAAGTGCTGTTTCTGGCCATTTTGAGCCTGTAATCAAACCCACAAATGCTGATGCTCAAGATACTCAACTAGTCTAAAAAAAAGGCAGGTTTTACTGGTTCTTTAATCAGGACAACAGTTTCCAGCTGTAATAACATACTTGCAAAAGGCTTTTCTAAAGATCAATAAGCCTTTTAATTATAAACTTGGATTAGCTAACATGCCATTGGAACACAAGCGTGATGGTTGCTGATAATGGGCGTCTGTACGCCTATGTAGATATTTCATTAAATGTACCTCTTTCTAGATATTCCATCAAAATCACCATTTCCAGCTTCAATAGTCATTTACAACTTTAATGTCTACACTGTATTTCTATTCAATTTGATGTTATTTTAAATGGACAAAAGTGCTTCTCTCAAAAACAAGGAATTTTCTAAATGACACCAAAGTTAACGGTACTGTCTGTGAGCAAGGCTAACTACAGTCATTTTCACGAAATGCAAGTCAATGATGACGTTTACATGTGGCCTGACTGACTTGCACTTGAAGTGTGTGTGTGTGTGTGTGTGAGAGAGACTTGAAATCATGCACAATGAAGCTAAAGCTTGGCTGAATCTGAGTGCAAACCACAAGTGACCAGGGGCAACAACATCAGCGGTTTCCATAGCGTTTAGATTATCTGACGTCATGAGACCGATCCTCTCCTCTGGATTCCAAGGTTTAAATTGTTTGCGGAAACCTGTCCCCCTCTTTAAACATGACTCTGGTTCCGACGGAACTAAGGATTGTGTCACGACATTGATTTCCTCGTCAAGTCACACAGTAGTTTATTAAATCTGCCCCAAGAGCATCCTACTTGCGAACTCATGTTTACATTTTACCTGGCTAATAATAACAATCATCCAACATAAATCGGCCTATCAATGACCTACCAAAAAAATAGAAGCGCTTAATGAATCTGTACGGAGGTTATTTTCCAATCAGTACAGCAACAGTTGACAAATAATTGTTCAGGTCTAAAAACAATTAATTCCCATTTGAACATTAGGCAATACAATGACTATGGAATGTGCTGTAAAAATCAGCTAAACTGACATGAAGCCAAGAGCATAAATGAGTTAATGAGCAGGTTTAAAGTAGTGGAAAGATTGGGAAAGATGCAAGGGAGTCATTAGGAAATCAATTGGGCTTTACAAAACCCCATGTTTCTGTTCATTAAAATAATTACTCAACCTCTACACCTGGTCAACAAACAGTGACAGCAGTAAACTGCAACATTAGAAAATAAGTTACATTTTCTGACCGTCTGACAGGGTAAAGAACAGTCACATCAGTGTGGTACGCAAATGTTAGCTTCAGTTGAATGTGCATTTTTAATCTAAAATGTAAAATGTTCGCATAGGCTAGAGTAACCACAATACACATGCCCCCCCCCCCCAAAAAAAATACTTACCATATTCCATACCACTTAGAAGAAAGATCAGTCCAATTGTGAAGTAAGTCATCTTTTTTTTCCGTTTAAACTCCATTGTGCCTGTTATTTCATGTGTCAGTTAATATTCAACTTTGTTGTAGTTTTATCGTTATTCATCAATGTTCGCAATTGGAAGCAGCTTGCTGAGCAAATTAATCCAAAGGACAGTGCGTCCAATTAAATTCCATCGCAAGGTTCTTGGTTGTTTAACAAATTCTTAATTATACGTTGTTTTTTTTTACATTAAATATTAATCCGCATCTCATCAGTTCACCAGCGACTGGAACACAGTCAGTGTAAACGATGTGATTTCGAGATGCACTGTCCAATGCATTATAAAATCTGCGAGACTGCAATGGACTCATCGTCAGAATACGTAGTTCTTGAACTCACCCTTCAACTAATGACTTAAATTTGCCGCTCCCAAATTGTTGGTTTTATGTGCAGTGTAAACTATGCAGCGACTACAGTTTAAGTTTATTTTAAGTAAACCAGAAACGACTTCCAGTAGAACGTCTGCCAAAGCATGGAAACACAAATTAATGACAACACGCTACAATCCCAACGTTTATCTCTTCGAGCGCACTTCCGGTTGTCAGGATGAGTGTGGAATAAAAATACATATTTTTCAACATATATGTTAGATTTCTGTGGGGGAATAATATTAATAATATACCTGAATACACTTTAACTGAATGGCTACAATAACTATTAATAATAGCCTAAACTCGGTCGTTTTGGTTTTGTCGTAGCACTACACAGCTGATTAAAATAATCAAGTAATCATCAAGCTTCATTTGAATCAGCGGTTCGGTGCTAGGGCTAAAAACCAGAACGTGCACTCCTTGGGGTACCCGGGACCGAGTTTGGGAAACCCTGGCGGAATAATAATAAAAGCAATGGCTTTATATAATATTATCCTAAAATATATATCCACTCATATTCAGACTGTTCCCAATTTGGGAAAACAGTGATTTTATTACGTTTTCTTAGGAACTTTATTAGCACCAAAATACACTATGAATGAAAGTCACACCTGGATGACAAAATAGCTGAAAAACATGTTTATAGACTGTTTATTTTATCTTAAGTGCTTGCCAAATCTCCATTCACATTTCCTCATTGCTATTGCAAGCGTTTCCACCAACAAACCTTTATCAAAACATAAGTTACATTTCAGCATGTGATGTGTCTAAACTCGAATAAAAAACATGAGCTGACAAATTATTTAGTGTAGAGGTGCTGACTAACAGTGAATAAACTGGAAACTATAGAAGAGTTGCACACTCCATGTGTATAACCTACCAGGAATTTATTGGGTAAGAAAACACCAATGTTTCGGCATCACTTTGCCTTCTTCTGTGTGAAATTAACATGAGTAGGCCTAGTTAGTCTTTGACAACCCCCCAGTCTGTGGAACTGAGAGGGAAAATGCAGACATTATCCAGTAATGGAATAAAAACACTGATTCTGTCCGTCCTCCCAAACCAGGTGGTCACATCATTGACGTTGACCCAGTCCTGTGACTTCCATTACGACTGAAACTGAGAGGGCTGTGTTTGCACACATTGCCGCTTTCAGGCGCACATTTAATTCAATTTCAATCTGCAGAGTCTCCACATTTATTTGCTGCCATGCAAGCGAATATCAAACCATGCCTCCAAGGCATGTTGCTGACATGACAGATATGGGGAAAATTCCATTTATGACATTTCCAAGGGCAGGCAATGTGTACTGGTTTCCATCTTCCATTTTATCAGTGACAGTTAAACTGACAAAATTCATTACTTTATGTAACGGATGTGAAATGGTTAGTAGTGTTTCAATCGGTGACGTCACTCGCTTTGAGTCCTTGAAGTAGTGGTTCCCCTTGCTCCGCAAGGGCCGCGGTTTTTGTGAAGCGATGGGTAAACGATGCTTCGTGGGTGACTGTTGTTGATGTGTGCAGAGGATCCCTGGTTCGAGCCCGGGTATGGGCGAGGGGACGGTCTAAAGTTATACTGTTACATTTACAAGAATGTGCATGCATAATACACACTGAGTGACCCGGGGAAGCCAGGTGAAAGCTTTTAATCCTTATTGAAGTCACTTGTTAAATCCACTTCAATCAGTGTAGATGAAGGGGAGAAGACAGGTTAAAGAAGGATTTTTAACCTTGAGACAATTGAGACATGGATTGTGTATCAAATCAAATCAAATCTGTCACATGCGCCTTACAGTGAAATGCTTACTTACCAGCCCTTAACCAACAATGCAGTTTTAAGAAAATACCTAAAAATAAGTAAGCGATAAAAAAAATATATAATAATTAATGAGCAGCAGTAAATAACAATAGCGGGGCTATATACAGGGGGTACCGGTACAGAGTCAATGTGGAGGCTATATACAGGGGGTACCGGTACAGAGTCAATGTGGAGGCTATATACAGGGGGTACCGGTACAGAGTCAATGTGGAGGCTATATACAGGGTGTTACGGTACAGAGTCAATGTGGAGGCTATATACAGGGGTACCGGTACAGAGTCAATGTGGAGGCTATATACAGGGTGTACTGGTACAGAGTCAATGTGGAGGCTATATACAGGGGTACTGGTACAGAGTCAATGTGGAGGCTATATACAGGGGGTACTGGTACAGAGTCAATGTGGAGGCTATATACAGGGGGTACTGGTACAGAGTCAATGTGGAGGCTATATACAGGGTACTGGTACAGAGTCAATGTGGAGGCTATATACAGGGGGTACCGGTACAGAGTCAATGTGGAGGCTATATACAGGGTGTTACGGTACAGAGTCAATGTGGAGGCTATATACAGGGGTACTGGTACAGAGTCAATGTGGAGGCTATATACAGGGGGTACCGGTACAGAGTCAATGTGAAGGCTATATACAGGGTGTTACGGTACAGAGTCAATGTGGAGGCTATATACAGGGTGTACTGGTACAGAGTCAATGTGGAGGCTATATACAACTGGTACAGAGTCAATGTGGAGGCTATATACAGGGGGTACTGGTACAGAGTCAATGTGGAGGCTATATACAGGGGGTACTGGTACAGAGTCAATGTGGAGGCTATATACAGGGGGTACTGGTACAGAGTCAATGTGAAGGCTATATACAGGGGGTACCGGTACAGAGTCAATGTGAAGGCTATATACAGGGTGTTACGGTACAGAGTCAATGTGGAGGCTATATACAGGGGGTACTGGTACAGAGTCAATGTGGAGGCTATATACAGGGTGTACTGGTACAGAGTCAATGTGGAGGCTATATACAGGGGGTACTGGTACAGAGTCAATGTGGAGGCTATATACAGGGGGTACTGGTACAGAGTCAATGTGGAGGCTATATACAGGGGGTACTGGTACAGAGTCAATGTGGAGGCTATATACAGGGGGTACTGGTACAGAGTCAATGTGGAGGCTATATACAGGGGGTACTGGTACAGAGTCAATGTGGAGGCTAAATACAGGGGTACTGGTACAGAGTCAATGTGAAGGCTAACCAGTACAGAGTCAATGGAAGGCTATATACAGGGTGTTACGGTACAGAGTCAATGTGGAGGCTATATACAGGGGGTACTGGTACAGAGTCAATGTGGAGGCTATATACAGGGTGTACTGGTACAGAGTCAATGTGGAGGCTATATACAGGGGGTACTGGTACAGAGTCTATGTGGAGGCTATATACAGGGGGTACTGGTACAGAGTCAATGTGGAGGCTATATACAGGGGGTACCGGTACAGAGTCAATGTGGAGGCTATATACAGGGTGTTACGGTACAGAGTCAATGTGGAGGCTATATACAGGGGGTACCGGTACAGAGTCAATGTGGAGGCTATATACAGGGTGTACCGGTACAGAGTCAATGTGGAGGCTATATACAGGGGGTACCGGTACAGAGTCAACGTGGAGGCTATATACAGGGGGTACCGGTACAGAGTCAATGTGGAGGCTATATACAGGGAGTACTGGTACAGAGTCATGTGGGGCTATATACAGGGGGTACTGGTACAGAGTCAATGTGGAGGCTATATACAGGGTGTTACGGTACAGAGTCAATGTGGAGGCTATATACAGGGGTACCGGTACAGAGTCATGTGGAGTCAATACAGAGTCAATGTGGAGGCTATATACAGGGTGTTACGGTACAGAGTCAATGTGGAGGCTATATACAGGGTGTACTGGTACAGAGTCAATGTGGAGGCTATATACAGAGGTGGAGGCTATATACAGGGGGTACTGGTACAGAGTCAATGTGGAGGCTAGGGGTACTGGTACAGAGTCAATGTGGAGGCTATATACAGGGGTACTGGTACAGAGTCAATGTGAAGGCTATATACACGGTACAGAGTCAATGTGGAGGCTATATACAGGGTGTTACGGTACAGAGTCAATGTGGAGGCTATATACAGGGGGTACTGGTACAGAGTCAATGTGGAGGCTATATACAGGGTGTACTGGTACAGAGTCAATGTGGAGGCTATATACAGGGGTACTGGTACAGAGTCAATGTGGAGGCTATATACAGGGGTACTGGTACAGAGTCAATGTGGAGGCTATATACAGGGGGTACTGGTACAGAGTCAATGTGGAGGCTATATACAGGGGGTACTGGTACAGAGTCAATGTGGAGGCTATATACAGGGTACTGGTACAGAGTCAATGTGGAGGCTATATACAGGGGTACTGGTACAGAGTCAATGTGAAGGCTATATACAGGGGGTACCAGTACAGAGTCAATGTGAAGGCTATACAGGGTGTTACGGTACAGAGTCAATGTGGAGGCTATATACAGGGGGTACTGGTACAGAGTCAATGTGGAGGCTATATACAGGGTGTACTGGTACAGAGTCAACAGAGGCTATATACAGGGGTACTGGTACAGAGTCTATGTGGAGGCTATATACAGGGGGTACTGGTACAGAGTCAATGTGGAGGCTATATACAGGGGGTACCGGTACAGAGTCAATGGAGGCTATATACAGGGTGTTACGGTACAGAGTCAATGTGGAGGCTATATACAGGGGTACTGGTACAGAGTCAATGTGGAGGCTATATACAGGGGGTACCGGTACAGAGTCAATGTGGAGGCTATATACAGGGGGTACTGGTACAGAGTCAATGTGGAGGCTATATACAGGGGTACCGGTACAGAGTCAATGTGGAGGCTATATACAGGGAGTACTGGTACAGAGTCAATGTGGAGGCTATATACAGGGGTACTGGTACAGAGTCAATGTGGAGGCTATATACAGGGGTACTGGTACAGAGTCAATGTGGAGGCTATATACAGGGGTACCGGTACAGAGTCAATGTGGAGGCTATATACAGGGGGTACTGGTACAGAGTCAATGTGGAGGCTATATACAGGGGTACCGGTACAGAGTCAATGTGGAGGCTATATACAGGGGTACCGGTACAGAGTCAACGTGGAGGCTATATACAGGGGGTACCGGTACAGAGTCAAAGTGGAGGCTATATACAGGGGGTACCGGTACAGAGTCAATGTGGAGGCTATATACAGGGGGTACCGGTACAGAGTCAACGTGGAGGCTATATACAGGGGGTACCGGTACAGAGTCAATGTGGAGGCTATATACAGGGGGTACCGGTACAGAGTCAATGTGGAGGCTATATACAGAGGGTACCGGTACAGAGTCAATGTGGAGGCTATATACAGGGGGTACCGGTACAGAGTCAATGTGTGGGGGCACCGGTGTCGAGGTAATTGAGTTAGTTATGTATATGCAGGTAGGGTTATTAAAGTGGCTATGCATAGATAATAACAGAGTAACAGCAGTGTGGGGGGGGGGGCAAATAGTCTAGCCATTTCATTTGCTGTTCAGGAGTCTTATGTGTGCCATTCAGAGGGTGAATGGGCAAGACAAAAGATAAGAGCCTTTGAACAGTGTATGGTAGTAGGTGCCAGGCACACCAGTTTGAGTGTGTCAAGAACAGCAATGCTGCTGGGTTTTTCACACTAAGTTTCTCATGTGTATGAAGTTCACCACAGAAAAACCATCCAGCCAACTTGACCCAACTGTGAAAAGCATTGGAGTAAACATGGGCCAGCATCCCTGTAGAATGCTCAACACCTTGTAGAGTCCATGCCTGGAAGAATTGACAGTTCTGAGGGCAGAAGGGTGTGCAACCCAATATTAGGAAGGTGTTCCTAATGTTTTTATTTTACCTGTATTTAACTAGGCAAGTCAGTTAAGAACAAATTCTTATTTTCAATGACGGCCTAGGAACAGTGGGTTAACTGCCTGTTCAGGGGCAGAACGACAACTCAGGGGTTTGAACTTGCAACCTTCCGGTTACTAGTCCAACGCTCTAACCACTAGGCTACCCTGCCGCCCCATGTTTTGTACACTGTGTGTACACAAATGTAAGAAACATTTGAAATTAAGTTTTAGTCAAATATATCGGTTTGGGCTTCTTGCAGTCAATTTGCAGCCAACAAATTTGCAATTATGTTCCAGCCCCCTGACCATGCACTCCAAAAATAAATGTGTTACATATTTATTTTTGAAAAAAATTAGTTTTTTCTTTTTTTGTAATAATTTTATATATATATATATATATATATATATTTATTGGCCCAAAGCTGAATATAGTTGATGATCCCTGCTCCACAGCTTTCTCAAATTGTCTTTCCTTGTGCCTCATCCTCAAAATGCATTGGAAGACATTGGATCTTCTCCAATGTGTTGAGAAAGAGGTAATGAAAGATCCACGAGGAAGAACAATTGAGAAAGCGATTGTTACATATCAGAGGCATGTATGTTCTGAACAACATTATTTTATCTGAACATTCTCCAACATTGTATAACACAATAAATAGTAACGTTGAAACTAGCTCTCTAAATAAAAGTGCACACCACATACAGATTATCAAAAACATCTTTATTTACACGACTTTGCTTTACGGTCTCTCTCGTTCATCTCTTTTGGAGAATCTAACATCACTAAATAAAAATAAACTAAAACATTCTACCACTTCAAAGTGTCTTTAAAGATGGACATCCTCTCCACATTTTCCATCCAGAATCAGAATGCTCAGTAGTAAGTAGCCTCCAGTTCAGGGGGTACTGTAGACAGAGGAGCCGCTGTGGCCACACTGGGGGAGTCTAGAAGGCCAGTTTCTTCATAAGCAGGTAGACTCGGGAGTCCACTTCAAAGCCGTGCAGATTGTTGGCATCACCTTGTAGCCTCATCAATAGGCCTCCGTAAGACACATAGGCAGAGCTGTAAGGAGGAAGGACAGCACACAAACACACACACACACCATTAATAATTATGCTGTGGTCTAAATGAAGGAGCAAACATTGGACAGACAAGAGCTGAATGCGCAAGAAAAACATATTTTTTTAAAGAAAATAATAATTTCCTGAATTAAATGGAGTTGATTATTTTCCTTTCCCATTCCTACTAAAAACTTGTGTTTGATTGAACATCCCTGCTGGATTGTTACTCACAGACGTGTAGCTGCTTCCGTAGAGGTCTCGTCACCCTCAATCTTGTACACCTTGCCATACATCACATAGTCAAACTGATCCGCTCTGACGGGGAGAGAAACATGGTTCAGACAAAACAATTTCCAGGTAATCAACGTCAAATCAAAACGTCGCCCAATATTAACGTATTCTACATCCAACACAGCAGTTACACAATAATATACCTGGATGGCCGATCATCCTGTGGATTATATTCCCCATCGTCAGGAGTTCCATCTTCATATAGCGTGCTGGCTATTACCAATCTGAACTTGTCACCTAGAGGGATAGTTGGAAATGCATAAAATATCCAAAACAGGCTGCTACAACAACAAAGTACACGTTTACTTAAACGATTTTATTAGAAATTAGACAAGACACATTCACACGTCACTTACCAAGGTCAACAGGATAGATCTGAATGTTTACATCCAAGATGAGGTCCATCTTGAAGGACTCACTTTCACAGTGCAGACGAGAAACTGAAGGAAAAGACAAAACCACAAGAAATTATTGTAGCTACTACATAATGCAGATAGATTTATTTACCAATTTGAGACATGAATTGCTGTAAAGCTAGCCTAAGCTTATTCCAAACTCTCACCTCTGTCAAATTTCATCCCATCTGGATCGATGTCTTTCACATCAAAGATGTCCTCAAACAATATCCCAGCCATGTCTGTTCTGGTCTAGTGCCCTTGTCAATGAAACACAGAAAACCCTTTCAGCTTAAACTTTACATTGTGCTGGTAGCTAGCCAAATCATAGAAGCTAACTACTTTTCGTCTATTGATGAACACATATTCTTCCCGGGGGACTTTTGTTAAGGGCCCAGACCGTTTTTCTAAACGTCAACCCCTACCGCAAGCGATGAGTGTATTGGAAACATAAGGAAAGTATGTTTCATATCAGAGACAAATAACTTTCAAAAAACAAAAGGTTAAATACGGAAAAATACGAGGTCAATTAATGACGTCAGTGACGTTCAGGTCGGAGGTCTAGAAAACGGACCGAGTTGGGTGTCGGTTCATATCGATGTTTCCAGAGTTTTAACGAGGCATTAACTATCTACTAGCTTGTCCTGGACACCTGTGGTTCGTCAACTGGAGGCACACAGCGTATGGATCTGTGCAAATGGGCTTATGTTATATATATATATATTTTTTCTATTATTATTATAAAGATGATCTTTCTGATGTTTCAAAATCCGTTTCGCTATGTTTGACGGTTAACAGTGTCTGAATTGTAGTTCGCATGGCCAGCCGTGGCAAAGTTAACGTAGAGGCTAACGTGTGTGTTAGCTAAGTTTAGTCGCAATGCTTCTGTGCATCTGACCACCATTTCTATTATATTTTACTAGCTAGTTACAGTAGCTAGTTATAGCGAACATTGTCCACCCATGACAGCAATTTCAATTTTTATTATAACTAGTTGAGTTTACAAAATAACTACATGACTCAAAGCATCACTGGGTAGCGAGCTAAATCGGCATATTTAGCAAGTTAGCTTGGCGACAGGAACAAGTTAATCACTTACCTCGATTAAGTGAATATTCCTTTTTTTACGGGGTTTTTCGCTAGCTATAGTTGTTCCAATAAGGATAATTGTGATTTAATATGTGCTGAATAACCTAAATCAAACATTAATAACTGTGCCGCGCTGAGAAAACGTGCTCGATATTCGAACTCCAGCTATTTACTTCCGACAATACTCGGAAGTGGGTCTGTGCTATGTGGAATCCTTGGGACGCCCTACTTCTTCTTCTTCTTTAAACTTTTATGGCAGACTACACCCATTGGTGTATTGCCGCCACCTACTGTTCGGGGCATTGAAACAAAACAAAGATACTACAGAAATTCGGGTGCATGTTCACCACCACAATTGCAGCATTTCGGCACAACTGGCATGTAATACTTCTCCCGTCTACATACACTTGACACCACGGGAGGTTGGTGGCACCTTAATTGGGGAGGATGGACTCATAGTAATGGCTGGTGTGGAATAGTATCAAATACATATGGTTTCCGTGTGTTTGATGCCATTCAATTTGCTCCGTTCCAGCCATTATTATGAGCTGTCCTCACCTCAACAGTCCTCACTACTTGACACAAATAGTTTACATTTATCATGCTGCATGGGTTTGGGCACAAAGGCTTTCACAGGGAATCTCATACAACCCAAATACATGTGAGAAGGTAGATGCTCTTCATAAAAAAAACTATAGAATAGATGGAGTGGGCTTCCACACTCCATCTACCATGCGGGTCAGTTGTTGTGCATCAACCACTTGATCCATTGGGACACCCTACCACATTGAAGTTGACATTTAAAATGGTTAAGATTAGGGTTAGGTAAGAAGGGTAGGGACGCCCAAAGGATTCCGGATAGCACTGATCAGATGGGAAGTGGGCTGACAAAGAATATATTTTTTAAATGTTGTAGCGACCTTATCATATCAAATCAAATGTTATTTGCCACATACACATGTTTAGCAGATGTTATTGCAGGTGTAGCGAAATGCTTGTGTTTCTAACTCCAACAGTGCAGTAATATCTAACTAAATGCTTGTGTTTCTAACTCCAACAGAGCAGTAATATCTAACTAAATGCTTGTGTTTCTAACTCCAACAGTGCAGTAATATCTAACTAAATGCTTGTGTTTCTAACTCCAACAGTGCAGTAATATCTAACTAAATGCTTGTGTTTCTAACTCCAACAGTGCAGTAATATCTAACTAAATGCTTGTGTTTCTAGCTCCAACAGTGCAATAATATCTAACTAAATGCTTGTGTTTCTAACTCCAACAGAGCAGTAATATCTAACTAAATTCTTGTGTTTCTAACTCCAACAGAGCAGTAATATCTAACTAAATGCTTGTGTTTCTAACTCCAACAGTGCAGTAATATCTAACTAAATGCTTGTGTTTCTAACTCCAACAGTGCAGTAATATCTAACTAAATGCTTGTGTTTCTAACTCCAACAGTGCAGTAATATCTAACTAAATGCTTGTGTTTCTAACTCCAACAGTGCAGTAATATCTAACTAAATGCTTGTGTTTCTAACTCCAACAGTGCAGTAATATCTAACTAAATGCTTGTGTTTCTAACTCCAACAGAGCAGTAATATCTAACTAAATGCTTGTGTTTCTAACTCCAACAGTGCAGTAATATCTAACTAAATGCTTGTGTTTCTAACTCCAACAGTGCAGTAATATCTAACTAAATGCTTGTGTTTCTAACTCCAACAGTGCAGTAATATCTAACTAAATGCTTGTGTTTCTAACTCCAACAGTGCAGTAATATCTAACTAAATGCTTGTGTTTCTAACTCCAACAGAGCAGTAATATCTAACTAAATGCTTGTCTTTCTAACTCCAACAGTGCAGTAATATCTAACTAAATGCTTGTGTTTCTAACTCCAACAGTGCAGTAATATCTAACTAAATGCTTGTGTTTCTAACTCCAACAGTGCAGTAATATCTAACAATTCACATCAATACAGACAACATAAAAGTAAAATAATGGAATTAAAGAATATATAAATATTAGGATGAGCAATGTTGGAGTGGCATAGACAAAAACATAGTAGAATAGAATACAGTATATACATATGAGATGAGTAAAGGAAAAATATGTAAACATTATTAAAGTGACTAGTGTTCCATTATTAAAGTGTCCAGTGATTTCAAGTCGAGTTCGAGTTTCGAAGTTGGGCATCTCCGGCGCGGCCCACGCTTGGATTGCGTCCTACCTGACAGGTCGCTCCTACCAGGTGGCGTGGCGAGAATCTGTCTCCTCACCACGCGCTCTCACCACTGGCGTCCCCCAGGGCTCTGTTCTAGGCCCTCTCCTATTCTCGCTATACACCAAGTCACTTGGCTCTGTCATAACCTCACATGGTCTCTCCTATCATTGCTATGCAGACGACACACAATTAATCTTCTCCTTTCCCCCTTCTGATGACCAGGTGGCGAATCGCATCTCTGCATGTCTGGCAGACATATCAGTGTGGATGACGGATCACCACCTCAAGCTGAACCTCGGCAAGACGGAGCTGCTCTTCCTCCCGGGGAAGGACTGCCCGTTCCATGATCTCGCCATCACGGTTGACAACTCCATTGTGTCCTCCTCCCAGAGCGCTAAGAACCTTGGCGTGATCCTGGACAACACCCTGTCGTTCTCAACTAACATCAAGGCGGTGGCCCGTTCTTGTAGGTTCATGCTCTACAACATCCGCAGAGTACGACCCTGCCTCACACAGGAAGCAGCGCAGGTCCTAATCCAGGCACTTGTTATCTCCCGTCTGGATTACTGCAACTCGCTGTTGGCTGGGCTCCCTGCCTGTGCCATTAAACCCCTACAACTCATCCAGAACGCCGCAGCCCGTCTGGTGTTCAACCTTCCCAAGTTCTCTCACGTCACCCCGCTCCTCCGCTCTCTCCACTGGCTTCCAGTTGAAGCTCGCATCCGGTACAAGACCATGGTGCTTGTCTACGGAGCTGTGAGGGGAACGGCACCTCAGTACCTCCAGGCTCTGATCAGGCCCTACACCCAAACAAGGGCACTGCGTTCATCCACCTCTGGCCTGCTCGCCTCCCTACCACTGAGGAAGTACAGTTCCCGCGCAGCCCAGTCAAAACTGTTCGCTGCTCTGGCCCCCCAATGGTGGAACAAACTCCCTCACGACGCCAGGACAGCGGAGTCAATCACCACCTTCCGGAGACACCTGAAACCCCACCTCTTTCAGGAATACCTAGGGTAGGATAAAGTAATCCTTCTCACCCCCCTTAAAAGATTTAGATGCACTATTGTAAAGTGGCTGTTCCACTGGATGTCTTAAGGTGAACGCACCAATTTGTAAGTCGCTCTGGATAAGAGCGTCTGCTAAATGACTTAAATGTAAATGTAAGTCTATGTATATGGAGCAGCAGCTTCTAAGGTGCAGGGTTTACGTAACCATGTGGAAGCTGCCTAGTGATAGCTATTTAGCCCAACACATAGCAACCTCGTCAAGGGGTTCCGACCTCTTGTCGTAATGGTTAAGGTGTTGGCTTGATAGTCACTGTACCCGGGTTTTACTCCCAGTCGGGGCTACCCCCCAAATTCTCTACAATATCTTTGAACGAATAGTCATTGTTGGGGAATTATTATCAACTTCACTCTGAAAGGGAACCTTGACTCAAAAGCTACTAGAACTAAAACCAAAATATAATTTCTGTGTTAAAACTATTTACTGAGCCAAGTAATTTAAACTTCTTCTCAACTTATAGATGCAACCTCAAAATGTAAAATAAATAAATAATGAAATAGTTCACTGATCAACTGGCAGGGTATATGCTACACACAAGTGTCTGTGCAGAGACGACAGCTGCAGCTGTCCCAGCCTCCTAAACAGTTGTCCAGTGGATTAAACATTAAATAAAGGGTTGTGATTTCCAGTGGAGGCTGCTGAGGAGTGGATGGCTCATAATAATGGCCGGAACAGAGCATATGGAATGGCATCAAACACACAAACCATGTATTTGTTACCGTTCCACTGATCCAGCTCCAGCTTTTCCCACGAGCCCGTCCTCCCAAATTAAGGTGCCACCAACCTCCTGTGGTGATTTCACATATTACTATCTGAATTGAATGTTCATGGCCCACCACAGATCACATATGTCAAAACATAGAACTTCCTTTGGTTATCATTGTTATTATTTATATAGGGAGCAAACACAATGGTGTATTTTGAAGGCACAAACTCTGCCATTGCTTGTTGGTCAAAGCCTTTGGGGGATTATTTTTTTTAAATGTATTTTTTGGGGGATAATTGCACAAAAAAATAAGGTCTGTGGTAAACACAGCTTTAGGAGATTTTATACATTTTGTTCTAGATAATCTTCATCGGCTAACTTCACTTTTGGTGAACTTTTAAGCACTTAAAGGATTCATAATTCATAAAGGTCATGTTGACTGACTGATATTATCTTATCGAACAAAACATATACAATCTCCTAAACCTGTAACTTCAGACATTATTTTCTGTGGTTATCCCAAAACCATATTCTTTCCCTATTACTTTTCTGGTCAGTGCTATCCGGGATCCTTGGGACATCCCTACCCCTAAACCCTAACCCTACGATCCACTTAACCATAAAACCTTACCATTTAAAATCTTCAAATTGGGTAGGGACGTCCCAAGGATTCAGAATAGCATATACCCTGCTATTTAGGACATTTACGTCATCTGTCTCCACTTTCCAGCCATAGTTTCACAACAGTTCGGTTGCTAGGGATTCTAGGCGTCTTCCTAGTCTGGTTGCTAGCTAATGTGCTAGCTTGCTGTCTGTCTTGTTTTTATGCACAACCTTGCACTTAGTCAACATTTAAATAAATATACATCTATTTAAAGGTTTAATATTAATTCATATTTCGAAGTAGACTGCGATGTGAAAAAGGTAAGGTTGTGCGTGCTATATAACTTTACCACATGTTTGGATGATTAGCTATCGTTAGCTAGCTAGGTCAGGTAAATGCTGATAAACAACGAACGTTACAACCAGCTATGGATGGGAAGGGCAGGTTATGTCTTGTGTAGCTAGCTTTGACTTGTGTAGTTAGTATCAGTACCTAGCTAACTATATAGTCACAGTTCTGAGCTGTCTTATGTAACTTAGCTACCTAGCTCCTTAGCTAATAAGCTAAATCTGCCTGCCTGCTGTGCCAATTATGTCAGTGTTGAAAACCATCCAGACATGGCAGTATTGTTGGGATTTCACACTCGCATTGTGAAGTCATGAGCAGAGAAACCAGTGCATGCTTTCCGTGTCTTTTAGCCAGTGTTTACAACTTCACATGAGTTCCGGGAAGATAAAGGAGATGGGGGACATATTGGCCAATGAAGCTGATCTTCTCGGGATGATCAAGGAGGTATGTGAAAGGAACGGTATATTAACTTTTACACTCGCGGGAATTGGCCTACATGGATAGGGCTATGAACTTTATTTATAATAAGGATTACATGGAGAAAATCGGAAATCTCTGAAATGAAAATGGATGGCCCTCCCCTAAGCAAAATATATTTTACCTAAACAAGTGACCCCCCCCTCTATCGTTTAACCTCACTTATTGGACAGACCAGAGCCCTAGATATGCAGGTTTAGAAACTGTTCTTCACCCTGTAAGGATTACATGGCAACGCAGGAATTTCGATAGCATAGAGGGCTGCGGGCCAGAAGGTTGTGGGTTCACAGACCACCTCACACAAGAGTAGGTAGGGGTGGACAGATCTCCTTCATAGTAAAATCATTGCATGAATCTATCATTGTATTTGCAGGTCAGAGGAAAACATTTAATTTTATAAAAATGTCAAGCAATTCTACATATTAGCATAATCCTTTTTAATAACAAACAAATTACCAAATTTACAGGAAAAGAATAGACAGAAAGAAAGGCCTGTGATTTCTTATCATAATTCTCCAATGCCAAATCAGTGTGTCTTGTTTGCAACAAAAGGTTTTGCAAATAATTACATCTGAGATGTTATTAGGAATCTGAACATGGTACGTTGAAAAGTTAGGCCTACCTTTCTACCCCAGACAGAGTAGGCCTACCTTTCTACCCCAGACAGACTAGGCCTTCCTTTCTACCCCAGACAGACTAGGCCTTCCTTTCTACCCCAGACAGAGTAAGCCTTCCTTTCTACCCCAGACAGAGTAGGCCTTCCTTTCTACCCCAGACAGAGTAGGCCTTCCTTTCTACCCCAGACAGAGTAGGCCTTCCTTTCTACCCCAGACAGAGTAGGCCTTCCTTTCTACCCCAGACAGAGTAGGCCTTCCTTTCTACCCCAGACAGAGTAGGCCTTCCTTTCTACCCCAGACAGAGTAGGCCTTCCTTTCTACCCCAGACAGAGTAGGCCTTCCTTTCTACCCCAGACAGAGTAGGCCTTCCTTTCTACCCCAGACAGAGTAGGCCTTCCTTTCTACCCCAGACAGAGTAGGCCTTCCTTTCTACCCCAGACAGAGTAGGCCTTCCTTTCTACCCCAGACAGAGTAGGCCTTCCTTTCTACCCCCAGACAGAGTAGGCCTTCCTTTCTACCCCAGGCAGAGTAGGCCTTCCTTTCTACCCCAGGCAGAGTAGGCCTTCCTTTCTACCCCAGGCAGAGTAGGCCTTCCTTTCTACCCCAGGCAGAGTAGGCCTTCCTTTCTACCCCAGGCAGAGTAGGCCTTCCTTTCTACCCCAGGCAGAGTAGGCCTTCCTTTCTACCCCAGACAGAGTAAGCCTTCCTTTCTACCCCAGACAGAGTAGGCCTACCTTTCTACCCCAGACAGAGTAGGCCTTTCTTTCTACCCCAGACAGAGTAGGCCTTCCGACACAGAAAAAATGTAAGTTTTGACTGCTGGCTACTCGTCTTCGGTGGCTTTAACCTAATGAGAAAAGTTCACAAGTATTTCCCTGAAAGCTGTCTGGGATTAAACATCTTCTATTGTGCAGAAAGTGAATAATCAATCAATTGATAGTGACAGAAATAGATTACTTCCCAAGCAAAGCATATTTCTTTTTGTCTCTTCAGCTATAGAAGGTTGAAGCTCAGCCTCTGAATGTCAAAGAAACTTAACAATGATATCGTCATATGCGTCAGAGTCACGTCTTTCCCGGGTATTTGACCATTTGTTTGTAGCGTAAAGCATCGCCAAGCGCTGTTAAGTCACTTTTTATATAAATCAGATCCGTTTTTATTTTCTTCAAAATCTTAAGCTAACAAAGGGTAGTCCTGTGCTTTTTTTTGCCATGCTCTTTAAGGAAAGGTAGGCCTATGGCATACCCTCTCATACCCCTTCAATTCTAGTCTTGGTTTTAACTGAACCGCCCTTCACTGACACGGAGGTAGACTACTTAAAGAGTGCATGGTGGTTGGAGGAACTGACTGACACATCTATGGATATAGCAGCCTATAGCCTGTCTGTCAAACAGGTAGGCCTACCTCTTATTTTTTAAATAAGAAGAAACAGGCTCCAACATAAATCCCTCCTGTTGTTAGTAAACTAATTCAAATGAAGTCCGTTGCAATGTAGATTTCACCTACTCTCAGCACCGTGAGGTGTCAATTTTTCCGATTGATTGTGCCGCGGCTGCTGCTTCCAAGTTTCAGCACCACAGTGTAAGTTACTTGAATCTTGCTTATTGTTGGGTCAACAACTCTGATAAATACATCATGGGCAAGAAACATTGTTTTTATGAAAATCAATTATAGTAGTAGCAAGCTATCATAGTTGACCTCCGGACCTTCTCTTCTTCTCAAACTGAACAGAACATAGGTTATAGGCTAGTCGGCACGCAAGATATAAATAATACATTCGGTAGAAGCCTTGGACTCTCCTCCTGAACTTCCACTGTAGGCCTACACAGCACAGCTTTGGTTAGGTAGCACACGGAAAAGGTTTTTGATCAGCAAGAGCAGAGCAGGCCAGGGCTCATATCCATTGCAGTGTGTAATGCAGCCTAGTTTGATTTACAAACGTTCCAGCTGTTATCTTAGCAATATAACTTTGCTCTGAGCTTCTCGGAGCATTGACTGTAGGTGCGTTTGATATTGCGGCCCAGCGGAGTATCAGAGATGAGGGGCGGCATCGGGTACAAGTCAATATATAGCCTAATAAGCAACTCATTCTAAAAATTCTGAAATATTGAAATTTCATCAATTATAAATTACATGATCCTCCCCTGGACTAGATTTTTTTTTTTAATTACTAAACCCTCCCCTTGACTAAAATTGAAAAAGCACAACCATTTTCCTCCAGCTACCAAATCTGTAAATATCGATTCTAAATTGAAATGTTTCCTACAGACAAATATGAAAAGCATATGCATTACCATGGTAGTAATTGAAAGGGAACAGTTGAAAATTATTAGACCAAAGGTGAGGACAAAACAGTTCACCTGACACAGGACTTAATCCATACATTACTGTTGATTGTATATGCATTTTACAATTACTGTACTTTTTGCTGAATTTGTTGATAAGAAAATAGGAAAATACCCTGGACACATTCAGTAACATGATGAGAATATTCCTGGAAAATGTGGGGTAGGTGCAACATAAGAGAAAATAATTCCAAGAGTTCTAGTGAGAGGACTAACTAGTGTCTCCAAGTGGACACACACCTCTCCAAACTGTAGGTTTCAGTGAGAGGACTAACTGGTGTCTCCAAGTGGACACATACCTCTCCAAACTGTGGGTTTCAGTGAGAGGACTAACTGGTGTCTCCAAGTGGACACACACCTCTCCAAACTGTAGGTTTCAGTGAGAGGACTAACTGGTGTCTCCAAGTGGACACACACCTCTCCAAACTGTAGGTTTCAGTGAGAGGACTAACTGGTGTCTCCAAGTGGACACACACCTCTCCAAACTGTAGGTTTCAGTGAGAGGACTAACTGGTGTCTCCAAGTGGACACACACCTCTCCAAACTGTAGGTTTCAGTGAGAGGACTAACTGGTGTCTCCAAGTGGACACACCTCTCCAAACTGTAGGTTTCAGTGAGAGGACTAACTGGTGTCTCCAAGTGGACACACACCTCTCCAAACTGTGAGTTTCAGTGAGAGGACTAACTGGTGTCTCCAAGTGGACACACACCTCTCCAAACTGTGGGTTTCAGTGAGAGGACTAACTGGTGTCTCCAAGTGGACACACACCTCTCCAAACTGTGCACAGTTCGTTCCTAAGTCATTTCAATGCACTTTTATCAGTCAAAGAAGAGTCTTCTAGCGATGCCATTGAGGAACTAGAGCAAGCCCACGTGTAGTTGTTTTGTATGGAATACAACCCTGCATCTCCGCCATCACACAATTACCGTTGTTGTTTAGTCAATCCAAAAATGGCCTTTTATAAAATCACAATCTGGGTCAGGTGGGAATCATTTGACAGCTCGTGCAATTACCAACATGACTAGCTATGTTATAAAATAGCGTTATGCTTTCACAATGCATTTCAGGGAAACAGTCATTTTGGTGCACATAGAAGAGAGTCCTGAGTGCATTCAGGTGTGTGTGTCGTGGTAATTTTTTTTTCTTCACAATAGACAAACACAGGCTCATTCTGTTCAGAACAACCCAGGGTATGATGACATGTCAATCAAATTCAATCATCAATCAAATGTATTTATGAAGCCCTTTTTACATCAGCCGATGTCACAAAGTGCTGTACAGAAACCCAGCCTAAAACACCAAACAGCAAGCAATGCAGATGTAGACGCACGGTGGCCAAGGAAAAACTCCCTAGAAAGGCAGGAACCTAGGAAGAAACCTAGAGAGGAACCAGGCTATGAGGGTTGGCCAGTCCTCTTCTGGCTGTGCCGGGTGGAGATTATAAACCTAGAAAAGAACCAGGCTATGAGGGTTGGCCAGTCCTCTTCAGGCTGTACTGGGTAGAGAGGAACCAGGCTCTGAGGGGTGGCCAGTCCTCTTCAGGCTGTGCCGGGTGGAGATTATAAACCTAGAGAGGAACCAGGCTATGAGGGGTGGCCAGTCCTCTTCAGGCTGTACTGGGTAGAGAGGAACCAGGCTATGAGGGGTGGCCAGTCCTCTTCTGGCTGTGCCGGGTGGAGATTTTAAACCTAGAGAGGAACCAGGCTATGAGGGGTGGCCAGTCCTCTTCTGGCTGTGCCGGGTGGAGATTATAAACCTAGAAAAGAACCAGGCTATGAGGGTTGGCCAGTCCTCTTCAGGCTGTACTGGGTAGAGAGGAACCAGGCTCTGAGGGGTGGCCAGTCCTCTTCAGGCTGTGCCGGGTGGAGATTATAAACCTAGAGAGGAACCAGGCTATGAGGGGTGGCCAGTCCTCTTCAGGCTGTACTGGGTAGAGAGGAACCAGGCTATGAGGGGTGGCCAGTCCTCTTCTGGCTGTGCCGGGTGGAGATTTTAAACCTAGAGAGGAACCAGGCTATGAGGGTTGGCCAGTCCTCTTCTGGCTGTGCCGGGTGGAGATTATAAACCTAGAGAGGAACCAGGCTATGAGGGTTGGCCAGTCCTCTTCTGGCTGTGCCGGGTGGAGATTATAAACCTAGAGAGGAACCAGGCTCTGAGGGGTGGCCAGTCCTCTTCAGGCTGTACTGGGTAGAGAGGAACCAGGCTCAGGGGTGGCCAGTCCTCTTCTGGATGTGCCAGATGGAGATTATAACAGAACATGGCCAAGCTGTTCAAACGTTCATAGATGAGCAGCAGGGTCAAATAACAATAATCACAGTGGTTGTAGAGGGTGCAACAGGTCAGCACCTCAGGAGTAAATGTCAGTTGGCTTTTCATAGCCAATCATTCAGAGTTCGACAGCAGGTGCGGTAGAGAGCGAGTCAGAAACAGCAGGTACGGGACAAGGTAGCACATCTGGTGAACAGGTCCGGGTTCCATAGCTGTCGTCTTGTAACTGTACATCTAACATAGAGATCCTAAACGTTGACTCTGTATATGACATGAGTTTTACAATTTGGAAATGTGAAGTGCACATTTGGACTCACAGGGTCATACAAGCCAGCCAAATACATCAAAGCGGTATTTACCCCCCCTCCAACTCACTCAGACAACACAAACATGTTCAATAGTTGCCCAATCAGCAGGAGGGATGGGGGCAACTTCTCGTTGTGCGGTGCTCAAGTTCAGAACGAGTCAAAACAATGAAGCACATTGCCAGAGCTCTGATGTCATGTGTATAGCATGTTACTGTAAAGCAACTGTGTTGCAATTTAGGCGTTTATCAGTGTCCAAATCTACCATTTACAACCCGTATATGGGTACGATTGTAAAGGGCTATGGCATCTCATTGGAAAGGGTATATTACGAAGGGTATGTGAAATCAAGGGTTTAAGACATCTCATTGCGAACACAGATGTGTCAAGTCAAATGTGCTTATGTAGCCCGCCTGGGACCAGTCTAATTCTCATCGACTCCGTCTCAGTCACAACATGCAATTGTGTAGTATTTGGATAAAAGTACGTTGTGTTTGTTGTTTTAATCTGAATTGAAAACTATAACTTCTCTCTTTTTTTTCTTGACCAGTATTTGAAGTATGGTGAATTTGAAGAGACAGTTCATCACTTTGAGAAGGAATGTAAAAACAAGGGGAAAGTTGTTCCAAAACCCAGAGGCAACAGTCTTCGGGACTCGAAAACGCTGATTATCCAGGTAAATTGTGGATTTTAAAACATTTTTTTAAAGCTGCATTCTATGGTCGTTGCCGGAAATGACAGACATTCGTCATAGATACCCCAAATAGTATACTAACCACAGACTCCGAAGTTCTGAAGGAGACATTCCAACATTCCGTGATGGAAGATGATAGGTTCTATTTGACTGGTACTAGCCCATTCCTGTATCCCTACAGAAGGACCTGTTGAGCTCATTTGATGACGGCGACTTCAAGGTGTTCTTCGAGCTGTGGACAGAGTTTGTCCCTTTGGAGGTCAGGGACTGTGATCCTCACGCCCAGAAACTGGAGTTTTACCTTCATGTCCACTTCACCATCTTCCCCTTGAAAATCCACTTGGGCAGACATGTACGTATAATATGCCTCTCCTAACTACCGCTTACTGGATCACTCTATTGGATGTGCAATTTAAAAAAATATATATATGTTAGAAGCTACCCAAGCTCTAATTCTGTTTTAGTATGAGTTCCAGACCCAGGTTCAAATAGTGTTTTGTTTTCTTTCAAATACTTTGAGTGTGAAATTTAAACCTGATTATGGAATGCAAAGATGAGCAGTTTTGCCCTTTAGGTTATCAACTTTGTTCGGTTACTGTACCACCAATGACATTTTTGCTTTGCCCGTAGTAGCTCTGATGTACATCCTCATGTGCATTTTTACCACTAAGCTTATTGTCTCATGAGTCCTTCTTTAAGTACCCGCTGTGGATAGGCCGAGTACCCCTGCACTAGGAAAGTTCAATCGAGCACACCTTGAAATAACTATTTGAACCCTGGTCTGGTGTGTTCCGTTTTCTGTCTCAACGTTGTACCTCTTCCATCAGACTTATAGGCTAAGTGTTGCTCTTTTTTTTAGCACAAGCTTTGTGTACTTTGTCACATCAGCTCCCTCATCTCTGTGGTGAGAAAAATAGCATGGATCAAATCACCATCAGCCAACAGATGGCCTCGTTGCACCATGCAGCCTTTCCTTAGCAACAAGCCATTCACACTGGTTCGTTTGGTTTGGTGAAGTTCTCTTCACAACTCCTTGGTTCCCAGGAAACCAAAATGGTGGTCCTATCCAGTGCAATTGTATAACCTATAACCAACCTATAGCATTTGTGAAAGTTGTGCACCATAGATAATCTAATCTTATTTTTGTATTATCCAATCAGAGTACATTTTATTTGGTCACGTGTTTAAAAAACGTAAGTTGTTAATACAATACAGTACATAAACATATCAATGAGCCTATACAGTGCATTTGGAAAGTATTCAGACCCCTTCCCCTTTTTCCACATTTTGTTACGTTACAGCCTTATTCTCAAATTGATTAAAAAAATAAAAAATTCTCTCATCAATCTACACACAATACCATAATGATGAAGCGAAAACAGGTTTTTAGACATTTATGCAAATGAATAAAACATATTTTGAAAATGATTTACATAAGTATTACATAAGTATCCAGACCCTTTGCTATGAGACTCGAAATTGAGCTCAGGTGCATCCTGTTTCCGTTGATCATCCTTGAGATGCTTCTACAACTTGATTGGAGTTCACTTATGGTAAATTCAATTGGTTGGACATGATTTGGAAAGACACACCTGTCTATATAAGCTCTCAAAGTTGACAGGGCCTGTCAGAGCAAAAACCAAGCCATGAGGTTGAAGGAATTGTCCATAGAGCTCAGAGACAGGATTGTGTTGAGGCACATATCTGGGGAAGGGTACCAAAACATTTCTGCAGCATTGAAGGTCCCCAAGAACACAGTGACCTCCATCATTCTTAAATGGTAGAACTTTCTAGAGCTGGCCGCCCGGCCAAACTGAGCAATCAGGGCAGAATGGCGTTGGTCAGGGAGGTGACTAAGAACCTGATGGTCAATATGACAGAGCTCCAGAGTTCCTCTGTGGAGATGAGAAAAACTTCCAGAAGGACAACCATCTCTGCAGCACTCCACCAATCAAGCCTCCATGGTAGAGTGGCCAGACGAAAGCCACTCTCCAGTAAAAGGCACATGACAGCCCGCTTGGAGTTTGCCAAAAGGCACCTAAATGACTCTCAGACCATGAGAAACAATATTTTCTGGTCTGATGAAACCACGATTGAACTCTTTGACCTGAATGCCAAGCGTCACGTCTGGAGGAAACTTGGCACCATCCCACCGGTGAAGCATGGTGGTGGCAGCATCATGTTGTGTGGACGTTTTTCAGTGCCAAGGAGTGGGAGACAGGCAGAATCGAGGGAAAGATGAACGGAGAAAAGTACAGAGAGCTCATTGATGAAAACCTGCTCCAGAGTGCTCAGGACCTCAGACTGGGGCAAAGGTTCACCTTCCAGCAAGTCAACAACCCTAAGCACACAGCCGAGACAATGCAGGAGTGGCTTCTGGACAAGTCTCTGAATGTCGTTGAATGGCCCGGCCAGAGCTCGGACTTGAACCCGAGCTAACATCTCTGGAGAGACCTGAAAATATCTGTACAGAGCTAGAGAGGATCTGCAGAGAAGAATGGGAGATACTCACCAAATCAAGGTGTCCCAAGCTTGTAGCATCATACCCAAGAAGACTCAAGGCTGTAATCACTGCCAAAGGTGCTTCAACAAAGTACTGAGTAAAGGGTCTGAATACTTATGTAAATGTGATATTTCATTTTTTATTTTTTTTATACATTTGCAAAATCTTTGAAAAAATGGTTGTTGCTTTCTCATTATGGGGTATTGTGTGTAGATTTGTTGAGGCAAAGGGTCTGAATACTTTCCAAATGCACTGTATACAACAGTGATATGGGAGTACTCTCCTCCCATATCAATACATACAGAGCCTGTATACAACAAGAGTACTGCCCTCCCAAATCAATACATACAGAGCCTGTGTACAACAAGAGTACTACCGTCCCAAATCATTACATACAGAGCCTGTATACAACAAGAGTACTGCCCTCCAATGTCAATAGTTCAATACTATTAGCAATGTTGTCTCTAGTTGGAGCAGCCCACTACTTTTAATTATCAAATTAATTTTATCAATTCAATTTGTATGAATGTGTTTCTCCCACAGGACCGAGCAGACTTTGAGGTGAGGATCACCCACTTCAAGCACTACCTGGAGACGCGAGGGGCAGCACTCAGTCAGACCACTGAGTTCCTACCCTACTACGCCCTCCCCTTCGTGCCCAACCCTGTGGTGCACCCCTCCTTCAGAGATCTCTTCCAGGTGACACCATTGTCCCTGAACGTACTCACATATACATGTCATATCAACATTAGCAGTATGTAACAACCAAAAAGCAATGCAGGGCGGGACACTGATTGGGCACATGAATGAATGTGCTGTACTTCACTAACTGCCCATGTTATGCTATGGTATGTTGTTATCAGGAGTCCTGGATTCCAGAGATGAAGCAAGAGCTGGAAAAGTTCCTGACTGTGACACTGAACGTGTCCGACACTCCAAGGCTTCTGTCGTTATATGTATCCTTTTGACAAGAATCATTCAATGTGACCCATATTCAGTTAAGCTGAGGTCACACCAGGAAGGACAATCTGAGCAGCATTTAAAAAATAAAAAATTGTTCACAGCATAAAATCATATAGTAAAAACTATATACACTAGTGGGGCGGCAGGTAGCCTAGTGGTTAGAGTGTAGGGACGGCAGGTAGTCTAGTGGTTAGAGTGTAGAGGCGGCAGGTAGTCTAGTGGTTAGAGTGTAGGGGCGGCAGGTAGTCTAGTGGTTAGAGTGTAGGGAGCCTAGTGGCAGGTAGCCTAGTGGTTAGAGTGTAGGGACGGCAGGTAGCCTAGTGGTTAGAGTGTAGGGCGGCAGGTAGCCTAGTGGTTAGAGTGTAGGGACGGCAGGTAGCCTAGTGGTTAGAGTGTAGAGGCGGCAGGTAGCCTAGTGGTTAGAGTGTAGAGGCGGCAGGTAGCCTAGTGGTTAGAGTGTAGGGACGGCAGGTAGCCTAGTGGTTAGAGTGTAGGGACGGCAGGTAGCCTAGTGGTTAGAGTGTAGGGACGGCAGGTAGCCTAGTGGTTAGAGTGTAGAGGAGGCAGGTAGCCGGCAGGTAGCCTAGTGGTTAGAGTGTAGAGGCGGCAGGTAGCCTAGTGGTTAGAGTGTAGGGACGGCAGGTAGCCTAGTGGTTAGAGTGTAGGGACGGCAGGTAGCCTAGTGGTTAGAGTGTAGGGGCGGCAGGTAGCCTAGTGGTTAGAGTGTAGGGACGGCAGGTAGCCTAGTGGTTAGAGTGTAGGGGCGGCAGGTAGCCTAGTGGTTAGAGTGTAGGGACGGCAGGTAGCCTAGTGGTTAGAGTGTAGAGGCGGCAGGTAGCCTAGTGGTTAGAGTGTAGAGGCGGCAGGGTAGCCTAGTGGTTAGAGTGTAGAGGAGGCAGGTAGCCTAGTGGTTAGAGTGTAGGGGCGGCAGGTAGCCTAGTGGTTAGAGTGTAGGGGCGGCAGGTAGCCTAGTGGTTGGTTAGAGTGGTTAGAGTGACGGCAGGTAGCCTAGTGGTTAGAGTGTAGAGGCGGCAGGGTAGCCTAGTGGTTAGAGTGTAGAGGAGGCAGGTAGCCTAGTGGGTTAGAGTAGCCTAGTGGTTAGAGGGGCGGCAGGTAGCCTAGTGGTTAGAGTGTAGGGGCGGCAGGTAGCCTAGTGGTTAGAGTGTAGGGACGGCAGGTAGCCTAGTGGTTAGAGTGTAGGGGCGGCAGGTAGCCTAGTGGTTAGAGTGTAGGGGCGGCAGGTAGCCTAGTGGTTAGAGTGGTAGGGCGGCAGGTAGCCTAGTGGTTAGAGTGTAGGGACGGCAGGTAGTCTAGTGGTTAGAGTGTAGGGGCGGCAGGTAGCCTAGTGGTTAGAGTGTAGGGCGGCAGGTAGCCTAGTGGTTAGAGTGTAGGGGCGGCAGGTAGCCTAGTGGTTAGAGTGTAGGGGCGGCAGGTAGCCTAGTGGTTAGAGTGTAGTGGGGCGGCAGGTAGCCTAGTGGTTAGAGTGTAGGGAGGCGGCAGGTAGCCTAGTGGTTAGAGTGTAGGGGCGGCAGGTAGCCTAGTGGTTAGAGTGTAGGGACGGCAGGTAGCCTAGTGGTTAGAGTGTAGAGTGTAGACGGCAGGTAGCCTAGTGGTGGTTAGAGTGTAGGGACAGGTAGCAGTGGTTAGCCTAGTGGTTAGAGGTAGCCTAGGGACGGCAGGGTAGCCTAGTGGTTAGAGTGTAGGGACGGCAGGTAGCCTAGTGGTTAGAGTGTAGAGGAGGCAGGTAGCCTAGTGGTTAGAGTGTAGGGACGGCAGGTAGCCTAGTGGTTAGAGTGTAGGGACGGCAGGGTAGCCTAGTGGTTAGAGTGTAGGGGCGGCAGGTAGCCTAGTGGTTAGAGTGTAGGGACGGCAGGGTAGCCTAGTGGTGGTTAGCCTAGTGGTTAGAGGGCGGCAGGTAGCCTAGTGGTTAGAGTGTAGGGACGGCAGGGTAGCCTAGTGGTTAGAGTGTAGGGCGGCAGGTAGCCTAGTGGTTAGAGTGTAGGGACTAGTGGCAGGGTAGCCTAGTGGTTAGAGTGTAGGGGCGGCAGGTAGCCTAGTGGTTAGAGTGTAGAGGGCGGCAGGTAGCCTAGTGGTTAGAGTGTAGGGGCGGCAGGTAGCCTAGTGGTTAGAGTGTAGGGACGGCAGGTAGCCTAGTGGTTAGAGTGTAGGGACGGCAGGTAGCCTAGTGGTTAGAGTGTAGGGACGGCAGGGTAGCCTAGTGGTTTAGAGTGTAGGGGCGGCAGGGTAGCCTAGTGGTTAGAGTGTAGGGAGTGTAGGGACGGCAGGTAGCCTAGTGGTTAGAGTGTAGGGACGGCAGGTAGCCTAGTGGTTAGAGTGTAGGGAGGGGCGGCAGGTAGCCTAGTGGTTAGAGTGGTTAGAGGGACGGCAGGTAGCCTAGTGGTTAGAGTGGTTAGCCTAGTGGTTGTAGGGACGGCAGGTAGCCTAGTGGTTAGAGTGTAGGGACGGCAGGTAGCCTAGTGGTTAGAGTGTAGGGACGGCAGGGTAGCCTAGTGGTTAGAGTGTAGGGGCGGCAGGTAGCCTAGTGGTTAGAGTGTAGGGGCGGCAGGTAGCCTAGTGGTTAGTGTAGGGGCGGCAGGTAGCCTAGTGGTTAGAGTGTAGAGGAGGCAGGTAGCCTAGTGGTTAGAGTGTAGAGGAGGCAGGTAGTCTAGTGGTTAGAGTGTAGGGGCGGCAGGTAGTCTAGTGGTTAGAGTGTAGAGGAGGCAGGTAGTCTAGTGGTTAGAGTGTAGAGGAGGCAGGTAGCCTAGTGGTTAGAGTGTAGAGGAGGCAGGTAGTCTAGTGGTTAGAGTGTAGAGGAGGCAGGTAGCCTAGTGGTTAGAGTGTAGGGGCGGCAGGTAGCCTAGTGGTTAGAGTGTAGAGGCGGCAGGGTAGCCTAGTGGTTAGAGTGTAGAGGCGGCAGGGTAGCCTAGTGGTTAGAGTGTAGAGGCGGCAGGGTACCCTAGTGGTTAGAGTGTAGGGACGGCAGGTAGCCTAGTGGTTAGAGTGTAGAGGAGGCAGCGTAGCCTAGTGGTTAGAGTGTAGAGGCGGCAGGGTAGCCTAGTGGTTAGAGTGTAGAGGAGGCAGCGTAGCCTAGTGGTTAGAGTGTAGGGGCGGCAGCGTAGCCTAGTGGTTAGAGTGTAGAGGAGGCAGCGTAGCCTAGTGGTTAGAGTGTAGAGGAGGCAGCGTAGCCTAGTGGTTAGAGTGTAGAGGAGGCAGCGTAGCCTAGTGGTTAGAGTGTAGGGGCGGCAGCGTAGCCTAGTGGTTAGAGTGTAGGGGCGGCAGCGTAGCCTAGTGGTTAGAGTGTAGAGGCGGCAGGGTACCCTAGTGGTTAGAGTGTAGGGACGGCAGGTAGCCTAGTGGTTAGAGTGTAGAGGAGGCAGCGTAGCCTAGTGGTTAGAGTGTAGAGGCGGCAGGGTAGCCTAGTGGTTAGAGTGTAGAGGAGGCAGCGTAGCCTAGTGGTTAGAGTGTAGGGGCGGCAGCGTAGCCTAGTGGTTAGAGTGTAGAGGCGGCAGCGTAGCCTAGTGGTTATTGCTTTAGACTCGTATCCGAAAAGTTGCCAGATCAAATCCCCTGAGCTGACAAGGTACAAATCTGTCGTTTTGCCCCTGAACAAGGCAGATAACCCACTGTTCCTAGGCCGTCATTGAAAATAAGAATTTGTTTTTAAGGACATACCTACAACATTTCCAAACCTCCCACCTCAGCTCAAGCGAGCTGATGTTAGACAGCTAAATGACCAACCTTGGCGTAAGAGGTGGGAAAATGCCTGTCAGTTTTTTTAAATTACAAAATTGACAACTAACTTTCGTTCGATACTTTCGACTCCTCATAGTCTGAGAATAGAGTCTTTACAGTCAGTGCACAACAACGATTTAGTTCAGTCTCAAACGACCATTATCAGGGCATTGTACTTAGTTTCCTAAACAGAGGAACTGAGGTGTTAACCAACAGTTTTTCAAGTAGTAACTCTTCTATTCTCACTCTGCCAAAAAAGTAGCCATTGGCCAGTTTCCTACGGTTCTCTGTATTCAAAGAATGCTTTTACCATCCTTAGTTACAGAGATGGCTTAGAAACGTTTGAGGCATCAGTGAATGCTAAGTGAAAGTCCTGTAGCATATTCTAGAAAGAGAAAAGGACAAAAAAAAAAACCTTTAAAAAAATCAGTAAGTGGGGGAACAAAACCTGAGAATGACTCTCTGATTCAAGCCACTCCAAATACAGCAGGCTCTTGCTCTCATCTGCGAAGCGTATTCAAGACTCCAATAAAAAGCTTTAATTTCAGCCACTAAAGTGACAGTTCATTTTTATTTTACTAGGCAAGTCAGTTAAGAACAAATTCTTTTATTTTCAACGACGGTGGGTTAACTGCCTGTTCAGGGGCAGAACGAAAGATTTGTACCTTGTCAGCTCGGGGATTCGAACTTGCAACCTTTCGATTACTAGTCCAAAGCTCTAACCACTAGGCTACCCTGCCGCCCCTTAAGATTCAGGCAATCACTCGACTGTATACTATCCAGCAACCTCCCCAAGCATGAAAGCCGGGCTATGTTCGAGTGCAAAAAACAACCATCTGATCCCGCCTCTGGCCCTTATAATGGTGTAAGGGCAAGTAGTGAGAGAATTGGATAAGGCGATAACATCAGAACAATTGTAGCTTTCATATGAAAACACAATGGATAGATTTTCCCTTTCTGATGTCCATTCACGTCACTAAACCTTTATCCCCCCGTGAAAATCCTTCAGGATTATAATATTATCCTAATATTTATGGAGCCCAGCCTTTACCCAACAGTCAAGACGACAGAGTTTACTGTCTGCGTGGGAGTTCCTCCTCTCCGCTGTTCCGGCCTGATGGACATTAGTACTGGTAGTGTTTACCAACCAATGTTGCCTTAAAAAAACTGTTCTACCTTTTTTTTCTTCTGCTTGTGATGCATACCTTTAACAAACACTGAAAGGCGGCCGTCATTTCATTTGCAAAGGCAAACACCTGTCAGATATAACGAGGGAGGATATCCTTTGCAAATGTTGAAAATGTCTCAGTAATATGATAAACTGTTGTCTCTGCTGCCGCACGGCAAGCGATGCCGAATATGAGCGTGTATTGTTTCTTTAACGTGGGCGTTAACGCAGAAGGATGCCGGAAAGAACACCAAAGGTGATTGTACCCATAGAAATAAATATAATATATGCTTTCCATTCTATTGTCATTCTATTTCCATCATTGTCCTTCTCCAGTCTTTTTCTAAAGAGCATATTATTATTATTATTTATTTTAGATAGACTTTCATACCTGTCACTGTCTAAACACATATGTGGAATTCTTTCACTTCTTTCACTTGACAAAAGAACCTACTGTAGACTGTGCTGAATGAGCATCATGAGTCATCATACATACTATGATTCCTTCTGTTGTGACTTATCCTTCAGTAAACGTGGTACACACACATCTCAATATTGAAGGTTAGAGCCAATGACGGACACATACTGATATTGCAAGTGCATGAGTTAATACTGTAACCTAAATTGCATGTCAGGCACTGCAGTTGCCAGGGTAATTTGGATTGTTATCAACTGATGATGGAATTGCCATGGTAATATGGAATTTGCATTCACATTTTAGTAATGTCAGCTAAATTGACTGTTGCTAAACCACAAATTGAACCATGGGCCGATTGCACTAGCTATGTGAAAGTTCAAACTAAGCCAAGTTATACTCTTAAGTGTGTGCTTACTAAATCTAGATGTATACTTTACTATAGTCAACCATTTTGTTTTCCCCCGATGGTTTATACAGTGTTAGCTAGCTCACTGAACTAGCTAGCTAGCGTATTAACTGTCTGGTTAACAAGGTGATTGAGGTCTTCTTCTGGTTATTGATTGGCTATCACAGATGTAGGTTATTACTGCCTTGCTGCTGTGCTTTCTGGACACCAGTCCATTCATCATGGTGATTCCCATTCTAGTCATTCTACTGCTATGGGACTTAAATAATTGCTAGATGTTTGTGTGCTTATGTGTGTGACTGTTTTGATTCTATTTTTTTGTGTGTGTGTGTGCGTGTTCTATATGTGTTTACAGACACCATACAGCAGCTGCAGCTGCAGCTGGCCGAAGCAGAGAAGAGGACCAGCAGCTACATGAGGAGGTTCAATAAGATGCAGGCCGATCACCACAACCTGATAGGAGTCACTGCCGAGCTGGTGGACTCTCTGGAGGCTACAGTCAGTGGGAAAATGGTAGGGCCTAACATGTACACGTTATATTAGCCTGGTCCCAGATCTGTCAACAATGTTTACATACTGTTTTACCCACTTTATACTGTATTCTAGTCATGGCTCATCCTATATAACTACTACTGTACACACTTTTTCTATTCATATACTGTTCATACACACCATGTATACACTGAGTGTACAAAACGTTAAGAACACCTTCCTAATATTGAGTTGCTTAAAAATCCTTCTTTAACCCGTCTCCTCCCCTTCATCTACATGTCTCCTCCCCTTCATCTACATGTCTCCTCCCCTTCATCTACATGTCTCCTCCCCTTCATCTACATGTCTCCTCCCCTTCATCTACATGTCTCCTCCCCTTCATCTACATGTCTCCTCCCCTTCATCTACATGTCTCCTCCCCTTCATCTACATGTCTCCTCCCCTTCATCTACATGTCTCCTCCCCTTCATCTACATGTCTCCTCCCCTTCATCTACACTGATTTGAAGTGGATTTAACAAGTGACATCAATAAGGGATCATAGCTTTCACCTGGACTCACCTGGTCAGTCTATGTCATGGAAAGAGCAGGTGTTCCTAATGTTTTGTACACTCTGTGTGTATATATTTATATATATATATATATATATATATATATTACGGACGCTGACATTGCTCGTTCTGATATTTCTTAATATCTTGTTTTGTACTTGTTGGGATTATGCGTGTATTATTGTATTGCTAGATATTACTGCACTCACTGTTGGAGTTAGAAACACAAGCATTTAGCTACACCTGTGATAACATCTGAAAATCTTTGTATGCAAAAAATCTCCTTGGATTCGATTTCAACTTGAGGGGGGGGACGAATCCCAGTTTGTTTGCCTATTTAGCATGACAATGAGTGGCATGATAGCACCAACAGACTGTTACCCAGGCTACAGATACAACAACCCCTTTGAAACAGGGAACACGCACACACATGATTCCTTAGTGATTTAGTCCACGATCAGCTCCTTTGTCTTGCTTACGTTGAGGGAGGAGTTGTTGTCCTGGCACCACACTGCCAGGTCTCACTGACCTCCTCCCTAAAGGTTGTCTCGTCGTCGTTAGTGATACGGCCAACCATCGTCGTGTCATCAGCAAACTTAATGATGGTGTTGGAGTCGTGGGTGAACAGGGAGTACAGAAGGGGACTAAGCACGCACACCTGATGGGCCCCCGTGTTGAGGGACTGGCGAAATGTCCCCACTTGTCCGAGTTTTCCTTGTTTTACAATCCTTGTTGGGACCAAAAAATTGATTCCCATTCAAAATTATATTTTCCATAACCCCTAACCACAAACCCTAACCCTAAAATAGCCTTTTGCCTTGTTGCTCCCTCCCTCCCCCCCCTTCCTCCCTCCCCTCTCTCCCCCTTCTTCCCTCCCCTTTCTCCCTCCCTCCCTCCCTCCCTCCCTCCTTCCCCTTTCGTCCTTCCCGCTCCCTCCCTCCCCTTCCTCTCTCCCCCTTCCTCTCTCCCCCTTCCTCCCTCCCCCTCCCTCCCTCCCTCCCTCCTTCCCCCTTCCTCTCTCCCCCTTCCTCCCTCCCCCTTCCTCCCTCTTCCTCCCTGCCTCCTCTCAGAGCTCAGTTGGGATGTTCTGATGCTGTTGTGTTTTTGCAGATCTCCCCAGAATACCTCCAGAGTGTGTGTGTGCGTCTCTTCAGTAGCCAGTTGAGGCAGAGTGCGGCGCAGAGCATCGACTTCACCAGGCCTGGCACTGTGAGTGACAACACACACCGCCCTTCACTGATGAGAAAACACTCCATTTCCCATGAGCACTGTAGAGCCATTTTAGTAGAAGAAGAAACATTTATGGGGAAAGGTAGTGTACTTTCTACAGTATAGCCTCTCCACTTTCTCCTGAGCGAATTACTTTCTAATGCATTTCTCTACACCCGCAATAACATCTGCTTGACACGTGTATGATGACCAATAAAATTAGATTTTTTTTAAATGTTATTTGATTTTACACTTGACGTAGCATTATGTAGCAATACATTATATTTCTTTAGCCTCACGTTGGTAGGACTAAAGGTTAATAACCAAGTAGGAAAGTTAGAACCCGGTTATGTAATCCTGTATTTCCAGTGCATAAACCTGACTTTGTTGTTACGTTTTCACAACAGTTTGCTGTTAATATAGCAGCACTCCTCAGTCTGAGACGTATTCCGAGTTTCTCAAGGACGTCACCCCCCCCAAAAAACAGAACACGCACAAGCACACCCCACAGCTTGAATCTAAAATCTGAGCGAGATGATAACGTCCTTTACGTAATATACTACGATACTATGATACGATATACTGTAACGTTATGTAGTATGCTGTACTGATGCAGAAGGTTGATACGATATACTGTAACGTTATGTAGTATGCTGTACTGATGCAGAAGGTTGATACGATATACTGTAACGTTATGTAGTATGCTGTACTGATGCAGAAGGTTGATACGATATACTGTAACGTTATGTAGTATGCTGTACTGATGCAGAAGGTTGATACGATATACTGTAACGTTATGTAGTATGCTGTACTGATGTAGAAGGTTGATACGATATACTGTAACGTTATGTAGTATGCTGTACTGATGTAGAAGGTTGATACGATATACTGTAACGTTATGTAGTATGCTGTACTGATGTAGAAGGTTGATACGATATACTGTAACGTTATGTAGTACGTTATGTAGTATGCTGTACTGATGCAGAAGGTTGATACGATATACTGTAACGTTATGTAGTACGTTATGTAGTATGCTGTACTGATGTAGAAGGTTGATACGATATACTCTAACGTTATGTAGTATGCTGTACTGATGCAGAAGGTTGATACGATATACTGTAACGTTATGTAGTATGCTGTACTGATGTAGAAGGTTGATACGATATACTGTAACGTTATGTAGTATGCTGTACTGATGTAGAAGGTTGATACGAAAGTGCCATGTCATTGAGAGGTTTTAACAGAATGACTCATTCCGTTGACTCGGCACCAAAATGTACTGTACCCACTCCAGCCAAAGGCTCTGTCACTGTCGACGTGGGTGCCTGCGTGGTAGTGTACTGTACGTATCTGCACGACATACATAGGGTACATCACATGTGTATGTGTTCGCTAAGGTCCACTAGGCAATTGTTGTGTTTCCGAAAGAAGGAAAGAAAAAAAAAACGAGTTTGTTCTATGTTTGGTGGTCTGGCTGATGTGCTCTGATGATACCCTCTATTCTCATATCATTGAAATGGACCCTATACAGTACATCCAATCCAATAGATCCGTTTCCTCACATTCAATGTTGTCCTGACCACATCCCTGATGTGCTTCTTCATTTTGGTTTGAACTGGCCTAGTTTAGTGTATCTGTTAGCTTGTGTGTTTTTCACTTCTTCAATTCAACTGCTTCTTTTCTTTTTGTGTGTGTGTGTGTGTTTCTGTGTGTGTGTGTTTCTGTGTGATTGTCTGTCCACGAAGGGATATTACTCTATGAGTCCTTATGATGACGGATATGTAAGTTTTACTGAAGTTTTCATCCATTTTGTGCTGTCACCCCCCTCGTTCTCCCGTCTTGCTCGCACCTTGCCTTGTCGGTCTATCCCTCCCTCTCTCCACCGCTCCACCTCTCTTCCTCTCCCTTATACCTTTACATGGCTCCTTGTATTGACCCAGTATTCCAGTGTTTTCTCTACTTCTCATTCGATTCGTTTAATGGGATGTTTGTCCTTGTTTCGCGTAAGAATGGTTCCCTTTTGTCTAGCGAGGATGCAGCTTGTTTGGTGTAATACCTCCGTGGTTATAGCCAGCGACTTCATCAAGCATCCACTTGTTCCCCGTCCATAGATGGCCATCATCTCATCTCTCTGTTGGCTATACCGTTAGGAAGGTCATTTGCCACTTGTACGTATGACAACATCGATCTGTTTCTTTTTATACAAGTCCCAACATAATAATCGATCTGTTTCTTTTTATACAAGTCCCAACATAATATTCCCTCAAAAATAATTCGGCACTGAGCAAATTTCAGGTCTGCTGCAAAATTTTAAAAAATGCCAGTGTGTGTTTACTGTGAATACTGAGGCTGTACTCGCTTTAAGTTACAGTTTTACTGTGAATACTGAGCCTGTACTCGCTTTAAGTTACAGTTTTACTGTGAACACCGAGACTGTACTTGCTTTAAGTTACAGTTTTACTGTGAACACTGTGGCTTTACCCACTTTAAGTTACAGTTTTACTGTGAACACTGAGGCTTTACCCACTTTAAGTTACAGTTTTACTGTGGCCAGGTAGGCTACTGTGGCTATTTGATCATAATGTAATGGCCTACCAGAGTGGTCTCCCATAGGATTTTAACATGGAAATAGCTGTTCTATCATTCAGCCTACAGTAGCAGCCAATGTGTGGTGTTCAATGTAGGCCTACATTCCATGAGACTTTAAGAACACACACATGTAGGGCTTGACATTAACGTTTTATCCACTTGTCCTTCATACAAGGGGGTGACTGAATGTTGTTGTGTTGTTTGATGCAAGAAATCACTTTACAAAATTAAATGCATTATTATTCCCATACCATTATTACAGAGAAAGACACATTATACTGCCCTCTGCCTATTGGCTACTTAGTTTATTCAAGCCTGTTTCAAAATACAATACTGCCCCTTTAAGAGAAAAGAAAAATGATTTACCTGACTCGCTTTTCAAAGATGTCGTTTTGTGCTCTTGTAGGAAGCAATCACTCCCCTATTGCTGACTACACATTATCTATAACTGAGCTAATAACTCACTAACTAGCAAAGGACATTAACAAAATGTGCACCCGTGGATACATGCAGCTCTCGCTTTGATCTCGAAACAAGCGCGTCTACCCACAACCACTCATGCTGTAAACACAGTCCAGTTCAAAGTGAACGGTACAGATCCATATGTGGCAATGGTCTATTTGCATATAGGCCTACTGCAGGTCTGGTTTGTTATGCCACACCGGTCTGTGTAGAGTATAGAGTGCGGGCTGAGTCGTGTGTGTCAAAGCCGTAGAATCCTACTCTAAAGCATTCTGCCTTCTACAAAATCTTTTGCATAGTTCGTTTTGTCTTGGTGTGTTGCATTGAAAGTGGCTAATATTGTATTGGTTCGATCACAATTGCCGCTGTAAAGAGAAACATTGATAGTGTTAACTAACAGGGGAAAACTCTGGAAAGTTGAGTGAAGTTTCATTTCGTGCTTCTCTCCATGGGCTGATATTTCTGCTGCGCCGCAGCTTAGAGGGAACATTGATCCCAACTGACCTATGAGAATGAAAGAAGAATGATGATACCAGTTCACTTCTTATTTTAAGCACTTTTCCCACAGTGCAAAACCAGATAGGGGAAAGTAGCTGACAAATGTCTAAACTATTTACTAAATTATATATTTAAAAAAGGAAATTTTAAAAAAGCAGAGAATTGCCTAATATCCTACAACTGGGACTTACGTTTTTAAGCTATTGTTGATTTCCAGTTAGGGTCAACCTCTTCCACAGCCACACAGAGAATGACTTTGTTCTCCATTGGAATACAACACCCTAATTGCGGTATAATTATCGTAGTCTTCTCCCATTTATTATAGATGGCTCTCAAAAGATTTCACTGTGGTCTACCTGCCTATGGGGAGAAACTAAAACTCAGACAGTCCACCCAAATACCTGAATTATATTAGGATGCAAATATTTAACCTACTTATCAAATAGTAAGTGTTACAATGGCTTATTATGGGTCCCCATTAGGCATAACAAAGAGATACGACATTAAAGATGATAAATGACCTGTTTCTGCAATCTGTGTGTGGGAATTTAATTCCACTGTCTGCAATATTATTTTAGATATAACATTTAAACATTTTTTTTTTTTTCATGCTTAAAAACAAGAACTTTTCGTCAGTCAATGAACTCCATTTTAATAGACTGTACGAGGCCAAAAATAACTCGAGGAATATCGACGAAAATTGATTAGTCTTCTTGCCTTTTTGAAAATACTCCTGTCCCATTCTAACTAACCACATTGCATGTTCTGGCCTAAAGTTCCTGTCGTCCATTTCAGTTCGGGTTTTGGGGCAATTAAACTAACAGAGGCGGATTCATGGGAAAGGCTAATCTCCTTAACATTCCTATATCTCAATGTCCTCTCTGGTGGAAGTTGCTGTAGGAGACTGGTCACAGTAAATCCTCTGTCAAATGTCACAGGCTGAACATGACATAAACACCTGCCAGCCCTTCATGCTTTATGGGAACAGACATTTTGTTGGAAAGTAGGATCCAAGACAAGTCTTTCCCCCAATCACGTTCTAGCTACACCAACACCAGAAATGATATGGATCACCTCACTGACCTTTTCCTCAAGCTAATCATCCAGTTTTGAGGTTGGATTTCAGTTGGAAACACGCTAATTATTACTTTGAAACCTCAGCCGAAGCCTTAGTTTTAGGTCTGTTTCCGTCCACAGCTCTCTTACAATACCAGGCCTTATAGGACAGGTGCAGCAATTCTTGAAACACGAAAGGAATTGGTTGCTGCTCACTAACACCTCGCCCCTTTGTGTTCCTCCTTGCTCATTGGATTGGACAGTGTCCCTGTCACTCATTGCATGGGCACTGTTGCCATAGGTTACGCCCAGGGATTGTGCATGTGACAAAACCCATAACCTGCACACGCATGAACCCCTGCCCGTCCGTTAGCACATTAGTTAACCTAACTTAACCACCGTTGTTTTAGGAGGACGAGGGAAACTTAGGTAAGTATGAGACAGCTGAGCAAGAACATACCTCTTCTGCTGGATAAGGACAAACCCCTATGTTTTGGAATCTTTTCTATGTCAAAAGATGATCAATAAAAACACAAAACAAGTGACTCTAAATATGTCAGTAATCTCAGTGTCACTGGGATGGTGTTGTGGTTGAAATGTTAAAATACTACAATTTGCTCTAATACTACAATTTGTCTTTCTCTCTCCCAGGCTTCCTCATTGCTACGAGCGTCCATTGTACCTCAGTAAGTCCCCTCATTGAGTTGTTCTGTGGAACCTGCTGGGAAAAATGGCATATTGAAAAAAAGCACTGAATAAATGTTAAAAATGGCACACAGTGTGCAGGAGTCCCATTACATTACCTTAGATTACATTACTTTACATTACCTTAGATTACTTTACCTTAGATTACATTACTTTACATTGCATTGCCTTAGATTACTTTGCATTACCTTAGATTACATTGCATTACCTTAGATTACATTGCCTTACCTTAGACTATATTACATTACCTTAGATTACATTGCCTTACCTTAGACTACATTACATTACTTTAGACTACATTACATTACCTTAGATTACATTGCCTTACCTTAGACTATATTACATTACCTTAGATTACATTACCTTAGATTACATTTCCTTACCTTAGACTACATTACATTACCTTAGATTACATCACCTTAGATTACATTGGGGGCGGCACGTAGCCTAGTGGTTAGAGCGTTGGATTAGTAACCGGAAGGTTGCAAGATCGAATCCCCGAGTTGACAAGGTAAAAATCTGTTCCTAGACCGTCATTGAAAATAGGAATTTGTTCTTAACTGACTTGCCTAGTTAAATAAAGACATGAACTGATTTACCATCACAGTGAACTGTCCTTAGTTTACTATGACCTGGGATTTACCATCACAGTGAACTGTGGGATTTACCATCACAGTGAACTGTCCTTAGTTTACTATCACCTGGGATTTACCATCACAGTGAACTGTCCTTAGTTTACTATGACCTGGGATTTACCATCACAGTGAACTGTCCTTAGTTTACTATGACCTGGGATTTACCATCACAGTGAACTGTGGGATTTACCATCACAGTGAACTGTCCTTAGTTTACTATGACCTGGGATTTACCATCACAGTGAACTGTCCTTAGTTTACTATGACCTGGGATTTACCATCACAGTGAACTGTCCTTAGTTTACTATGACCTGGGATTTACCATCACAGTGAACTGTCCTTAGTTTACTATGACCTGGGATTTACCATCACAGTGAACTGTCCTTAGTTTACTATGACCTGGGATTTACCATCACAGTGAACTGTCCTTAGTTTACTATGACCTGGGATTTACCATCACAGTGAACTGTCCTTAGTTTACTATGACCTGGGATTTACCATCACAGTGAACTGTCCTTAGTTTACTATGACCTGGGATTTACCATCACAGTGAACTGTCCTTAGTTTACTATGACCTGGGATTTACCATCACAGTGAACTGTCCTTAGTTTACTATGACCTGGGATTTACCATCACAGTGAACTGTCCTTAGTTTACTATGACCTGGGATTTACCATCACAGTGAACTGGCAGGTCCTACAGGCCCTATATTTGTCTCACCTGGAGTACTGTGGACTAGGTTCCACAAAGAGGGGCTAAGGAAAATTACTATTTTTCCTGAATGAGGCAGCACGACCAGACCTTAGATGTACACGGAGATATGCATGTCAATCTCTAGTGGCTCAAAGTAGAGGAGAGATTGACTTCATCACTACTTCTTTTTGTGAGAGAGATTGACATGTTGAATGCACCGAGGTGTCTGTTTGAACTACTGGCACACAGCTCAGACACCCATACATACCCCCACAAGACATGACACCAGAGGTCTCTTCACTGTCCGCAAGTCCAGGACAGACTATGGGAGGGGCAACATTACTACATAGAGCCATGACTACATGGAACTCTATTCCACAACAAGTAACTGATGCAAGAAGTAGAATCAGATTAAAAAACATAAAAAAATACACCTTATGAAACAGCAGGGACTGTGAAGAGACACACACACAGGCACAGACACATACACACACATACACACACATACACACACATACACACACGCACGATAACATACTGTACACACATGGATTCTGTGTTGTAGATACACTATATATACAAAAGTATGTGGACACCCCTTCGAATTAGTGGATTCTGGACTATTTCAGCCACACCCGTTGCTGACAGGTGTATAAAATTGAGCACACCACCATGCAATCTTTGGCAGTAGAATGGCCTGACTGAAGAGCTCAATGATTTTTAACGTGGCACCGTCACACAGGATGACATCTTTCCAACAAGTCAGTTCGTCAATTTTTTGCCCTGCTAGAGCTTCCCCCGGTCAACTGTAAGTGCTGTTATTGTGAAGTGGATATGTCTAGGAGCAACAACGGCTCAGCCGCGAAGTGGTAGGCCACACACGCTCAAAGCAAAGGTACCGCCAAGTGCTGAAAACCGTCTGTCATCGGGTTGCAACACTCACTACCGAATTCCAAACTGCCTCTGGAAGCAACATCAGCACCAATAATTGTTCATCGGGAGCTTAATGAAATAAGTTTCCATGACCAAGCAGTCACACACAAGCCTAAGATCACCATGCGCAATGCCAAGCGTCGGCTAGAGTGGTGTAAAGCTCGCCGCCATTGGACTCAAGAACAGTGGAAATTAGTTCTCTGGAGTGATGAATGACTCTTCACCATCTTGCAGTCCGACGGACAAATCTGAGTTTGGCGGATGTGAGGAGAATGCTACCAGCCCGCATAAATAGTGACAACTGTAAAGTTTGGTGGAGGAGGAATAATGGTCTGGGGCTGTTTTTCATGGCCCCTTTGTTCCAATGAAGGGAAATCTTAACGCTACAGCATACAATGACATTCTAGATTATTCTGTGCTTCCAACATTGTGACAACAGTTTGGGAAAGGCCCTTTCCTGTTTCAGCATGACAATGCCCTCGTGCAAAAATCGAGGTTCACACAGAAATGGTTTGTCGAGGTCGGTGTCGAAGAACTTGACTGGCCTGCACAAAGCCCTGACCTCAACCTCATCGAACACCTTTGTGATGAATTGGAACGCAGACTGCGAACCAGGCCTAATCGCCCACCATCAGTGTCCGACCTCACTAATGCTCTTGTGGCTGAATGGAAGCAAGTCCCCACAGCAATGTTCCAACATCTACTGGAAAGCCTTCCCAGAAGAGTGGAGGCTGTTATAGTAGCAAAGTGGGGACCAACTCCATATTAATGCCCATGATTTTGTAGTCAGATGTTTGACGAGCAGGTGTCCACATACTTTTGGTCGTAGAGTAGTTGTAGAGTAGTGGTCTGAGGGCATACACTTAATGTGTTGTGAATTCTGTTGGGTAATGTAATGCAATGTTTTTAATTGTATACAACTGCCTTAATGTTGCTTAACCCCAGGAAGAATAGCTGCTGCCTTGGCAGGAACTAATGGAGATCCATAATAAACCCCAGGAAGAGTAGCTGCTGACATGGCAGGAACTAATGGGGATCCATAATAAACCCCAGGAAGGGTAGCTGCTGCCTTGACAGGAACTAATGGGGATCCATAATAAACCCCAGGAAGAGTAGCTGCTGCCTTGGCAGGAACTACTGGGGATCCCTAATAAACCCCAGGAAGAGTAGCTGCTGCCTTGTCAGGAACTAATGGGGATCCCTAATAAACCCCAGGAAGAGTAGCTGCTGCCTTGTCAGGAACTAATGGAGATCCATAATAAACCCCAGGAAGAGTAGCTGCTGACATGGCAGGAACTAATGGAGATTACATTTTACATTTAAGTCATTTAGTAGACGCTCTTATCCAGAGCGACTTACAAATTGGTGCGTTCACCTTAAGACATCCAGTGGAACAGCCACTTTACAATAGTGCATCTAAATCTTTTAAGGGGGGTGAGAAGGATTACTTTATCCTATCCTAGGTATTCCTGAAAGAGGTGGGGTTTCAGGTGTCTCCGGAAGGTGGTGATTGACTCCGCTGTCCTGGCGTCGTGAGGGAGTTTGTTCCACCATTGGGGGGCCAGAGCAGCGAACAGTTTTGACTGGGCTGCGCGGGAACTGTACTTCCTCAGTGGTAGGGAGGCGAGCAGGCCAGAGGTGGATGAACGCAGTGCCCTTGTTTGGGTGTAGGGCCTGATCAGAGCCTGGAGGTACTGAGGTGCCGTTCCCCTCACAGCTCCGTAGGCAAGCACCATGGTCTTGTAGCGGATGCGAGCTTCAACTGGAAGCCAGTGGAGAGAGCGGAGGAGCGGGGTGACGTGAGAGAACTTGGGAAGGTTGAACACCAGACGGGCTGCAGCGTTCTGGATGAGTTGTAGGGGTTTAATGGCACAGGCAGGGGAGCCCAGCCAACAGCGAGTTGCAGTAATCCAGACGGGAGATGACAAGTGCCTGGATTAGGACCTGCGCCGCTTCCTGTGTGAGGCAGGGTCGTACTCTGCGGATGTTGTAGAGCATGAACCTACAGGAACGGGCCACCGCCTTGATGTTAGTTGAGAACGACAGGGTGTTGTCCAGGATCACGCCAAGGTTCTTAGCGCTCTGGGAGGAGGACACAATGGAGTTGTCAACCGTGATGGCGAGATCATGGAACGGGCAGTCCTTCCCCGGGAGGAAGAGCAGCTCCGTCTTGCCGAGGTTCAGCTTGAGGTGGTGATCCGTCATCCACACTGATATGTCTGCCAGACATGCAGAGATGCGATTCGCCACCTGGTCATCAGAAGGGGGAAAGGAGAAGATTAATTGTGTGTCGTCTGCATAGCAATGATAGGAGAGACCATGTGAGGTTATGACAGAGCCAAGTGACTTGGTGTATAGCGAGAATAGGAGAGGGCCTAGAACAGAGCCCTGGGGGACGCCAGTGGTGAGAGCGCGTGGTGAGGAGACAGATTCTCGCCACGCCACCTGGTAGGAGCGACCTGTCAGGTAGGACGCAATCCAAGCGTGGGCCGCGCCGGAGATGCCCAACTCGGAGAGGGTGGAGAGGAGGATCTGATGGTTCACAGTATCGAAGGCAGCCGATAGGTCTAGAAGGATGAGAGCAGAGGAGAGAGAGTTAGCTTTAGCAGTGCGGAGCGCCTCCGTGATACAGAGAAGAGCAGTCTCAGTTGAATGACTAGTCTTGAAACCTGACTGATTTGGATCAAGACGGTCATTCTGAGAGAGATAGCGGGAGAGCTGGCCAAGGACGGCACGTTCAAGAGTTTTGGAGAGAAAAGAAAGAAGGGATACTGGTCTGTAGTTGTTGACATCGGAGGGTGTAGGTTTTTTCAACTCATCGAGTGTAGGTTTTTTCAGAAGGGGTGCAACTCTCGCTCTCTTGAAGACGGAAGGGACGTAGCCAGCGGTCAGGGATGAGTTGATGAGCGAGGTGAGGTAAGGGAGAAGGTCTCCGGAAATGGTCTGGAGAAGAGAGGAGGGGATAGGGTCAAGCGGGCAGGTTGTTGGGCGGCCGGCCGTCACAAGACGCGAGATTTCATCTGGAGAGAGGGGGGAGAAAGAGGTCAGAGCACAGGGTAGGGCAGTGTGAGCAGAACCAGCGGTGTCGTTTGACTTAGCAAACGAGGATCGGATGTCGTCGACCTTCTTTTCAAAATGGTTGATGAAGTCATCTGCAGAGAGGGAGGGATGAGGGGGGGGGAGGATTCAGGAGGGAGGAGAAGGTGGCAAAGAGCTTCCTAGGGTTAGAGGCAGATGCTTGGAATTTAGAGTGGTAGAAAGTGGCTTTAGCAGCAGAGACAGAAGAGGAAAATGTAGAGAGGAGGGAGTGAAAGGATGCCAGGTCCGCAGGGAGGCGAGTTTTCCTCCATTTCCGCTCGGCTGCCCGGAGCCCTGTTCTGTGAGCTCGCAATGAGTCGTCGAGCCACGGAGCGGGAGGGGAGGACCGAGCCGGCCTGGAGGATAGGGGACATAGAGAGTCAAAGGATGCAGAAAGGGAGGAGAGGAGGGTTGAGGAGGTAGGTTGGAGAAGGTTTGAGCAGAGGGAAGAGATGATAGGATGGAAGAGGAGAGAGTAGCGGGGGAGAGAGAGCGAAGGTTGGGACGGCGCGATACCATCCGAGTAGGGGCAGTGTGGGAAGTGTTGGATGAGAGCGAGAGGGAAAAGGATACAAGGTAGTGGTCGGAGACTTGGAGGGGAGTTGCAATGAGGTTAGTGGAAGAACAGCATCTAGTAAAGATGAGGTCGAGCGTATTGCCTGCCTTGTGAGTAGGGGGAAGGTGAGAGGGTGAGGTCAAAAGAGGAGAGGAGTGGAAAGAAGGAGGCAGAGAGGAATGAGTCAAAGGTAGACGTGGGGAGGTTAAAGTCGCCCAGAACTGTGAGAGGTGAGCCGTCCTCAGGAAAGGAGCTTATCAAGGCATCAAGCTCATTGATGAACTCTCCGAGGGAACCTGGAGGGCGATAAATGATAAGGATGTTAAGCTTGAAAGGGCTGGTAACTGTGACAGCATGGAATTCAAAGGAGGCGATAGACAGATGGGTAAGGGGAGAAAGAGAGAATGACCACTTGGGAGAGATGAGGATCCCGGTGCCACCACCCCGCTGACCAGAAGCTCTCGGGGTGTGCGAGAACACGTGGGCGGACGAAGAGAGAGCAGTAGGAGTAGCAGTGTTATCTGTGGTGATCCATGTTTCCGTCAGTGCCAAGAAGTCGATGGACTGGAGGGAGGCATAGGCTGAGATGAACTCTGCCTTGTTGGCCGCAGATCGGCAGTTCCAGAGGCTACCGGAGACCTGGAACTCCACGTGGGTCGTGCGCGCTGGGACCACCAGATTAGGGTGGCCGCGGCCACGCGGTGTGGAGCGTTTGTATGGTCTGTGCAGAGAGGAGAGAACAGGGATAGACAGACACATAGTTGACAGGCTACAGAAGAGGCTACGCTAATGCAAAGGAGATTGGAATGACAAGTGGACTACACGTCTCGAATGTTGAGAAAGTTAAGCTTACGTAGCAAGAATCTTATTGACTAAACTGATACAGTACTGCTGAAGTAGACTAGCTGGCAGTGGCTGCGTTGTTGACTTTGTAGGCTAGCTGGCAGTGGCTGCGTTGTTGGCACTACACTAATCAAGTCGTTCCGTTGAGTGTGATAGTTTCTACAGTGCTGCTATTCGGGGGCTAGCTGGCTAGCTAGCAGTGTTGATTATGTTACGTTGCGTTAAAAGAACGACAATAGCTGGCTAGCTAACCTAGAAAATCGCTCTAGACTACACAATTATCTTTGATACAAAGACGGCTATGTAGCTAGCTACGATCAAACAAATCAAACCGTTGTACTGTAATGAAATGAAATGAAAATGTGATACTACCTGTGGAGCGAAGCGGAATGCGACAGGGTTGTTGAGTGAGGAAGTTCTATTCGGTAGACGTTGGCTAGCTGTTGGCTAGCTAGCAGTGTCTCCTACGTTAAGGACGACAAATAGCTGGCTAGCTAACCTCGGTAAATTAAGATAATCACTCTAAAACTACACACTCTAAACTACACAATTATCTTGGATACGAAGACAGCAAAGACAACTATGTAGCTAGCTAACACTACACTAATCAAGTCGTTCAGTTGAGTGTAATAGTTTTTACAGTGCTGCTATTCGGAAGACGGTGGACGTTTGCTAGCTGGCTAGCTGGCTAGCTGCTGGGCAGATAGCAGTGTAGACTACGTTAGGACGACGAAATACGATAATTACGCAATTATCTTTGATACAAAGACGGCTATGTAGCTAGCTAAGAAGAAATTGCTAAGATTAGACAAATCAAACCGTTGTACTATAATGAAATGTAATGAAATGTAATGAAAAGTTATACTACCTGCGGACCGAAGCGCTCGGATGCGACCGCTCGCTCCAACCCCAGGAATAAACCCCAGGAAGAGTATCTGCTGACATGGCAGGAACTAATGGGAATCCACAATAATTAGAAAGTACAGCAGATAGTTTGTGAAAAACACCCACCATCTCCCCTATACAGGAGGCCTAAGGAGGTGCCGTTGCTGCCCTCTCTGGACTATGACAAGCTGAAGAGAGACTTGCTGGGGGGATCAGACAGACTCAAGGCCCTGCTGCTCCAGGCCCTGTGCTGGGTCAGTCAGACAGCCTGGACATGCCTAGGCCTACTGCTACTGCTCTGTCTCTATGTGTCTCTATGTGTCTCTGTCTCTATGTGTCTCTGTCTCTTTGTCTCTGTCTGCATGTGTCTCTGTTTCTCTGTCTCTATGTGTCTCTGTCTCTTTGTCTCTGTCTCGATGTGTCTGTGTCTCTATGTGTCTCTGTGTCTGTCTCTCTGTGTCTATGTCTCTGTCTCTTTGTCTCTATCTGTCTATGTCTCTATGTATATCTGTCTCTGTGTCTTTGTGTCTCTCCGCCTCTCTTTCTCTGTGTCTCCCTTTCACTCTGTGTCTCTCTCTCTCTCTCTGTGCCTGTCTGTCTCTGTGCATTGATGACTCTGTGTCTCTCTGCCTCTGTGTCTCTAGGTCTCTGTGCCTCTCTGCCGGTCTGTCTGCCTACCTGCCTGTCTATCTGTCTGTTTGCCAGTCTGTCTGCCTGTCTGTGTCATCACCTTGTGTGTTCTCCTATCCCCAGAGACTGACCCGTTCTCTCCAAGGTGAGCAGAGGGACACGGTACTGCAGGCCTACGTCAGCAACGACCTCTTGGATTGCCACAGCACCAGACAGGTGGGTTAACATTAGAAGCCTTCTCCCTAAGTTTGTTTTATTCACTGCTTTAGCACACTCCGCCAACCCAGATGTCCTAGCCTTGTCTGAAACCTGGCTTAGGAAGGCCACCAAAAATCCTGAAATTTCCATCCCTAACTATAAAATTTTCCTACAAGATAGAACTGCCAAATGGGGCGGAGTTAGCCTGCAGAATTCTGTCATACTATCCAGGTCTGTGCCCAAACAATTCGAGCTTCTACTTTTAAAAATCCACCTTTCCAGAAGCAAGTCTCTCACTGTTGCCCAGTTTTGCCCTGGATGTGAATTGATCGCCCTCCACCTATCTTCAGAGTTTGTACTGTTAGGTTACCTAAACTGGGACATGCTTAACATCCCGGACGTTCTACAATCTTAGCTAGATGCCCTCAATCTCACACAAATCATCAAGGAACCTACCAGGTACAACCCTAAATCCGTAACCATGGGCACCCTCTTAGATATCATCCTGACCAACCTGCCCTCTAAATACACCTCTGCTGTCTTCAACCAGGATCTCAGAGATCACTGCCTCCTTGCCTGCGAGTGTACTGGGTCATTGGTCAAACAACCATCCCTCATCACTGTCAAACGCTCCCTAAAACACTTCGGCGAGCAGGCCTTTCTAATCGACCTGGCACATGTATCCTGGAAGGATATTGACCTCATCCCGTCAGTAGAGGATGCCTGGTTGCTCTTCAAAATTTAAATAAGGATGCAGAAATACAGAGATACAGAAATTTGCTTCCTGTAGCACTAATTCCCAAAAGTTTTGGGACACTGTCCAAAGTCCTGCTGGTGATTTTCTGATCCACCTCTACGCAGACGACACCATTCTGTATACATCTGGCCCTTCTTTGGACACTGTGGTAACAAACCTCCAAACGAGCTTCAACGCCATACAACACTCTTTCCGTGGCCTCCAACTGCTTTTAAATGCTAGTAAAACTAAGTGCATGCTCTTCAACCAATTGCTGCCTGCACCCGCCCGCCCGACTAGCATCACTGCTCTGGACGGTTCTGACCTAGAATATGTGGACAACTACAAATACCTAGGTGTCTGGTTAGACTGTAAACTCTCCTTCCAGGCTCACATTAGGCATCTCCAATCCAAAATTAAATCTAGAATCGGCTTCCTATTTCGCAACAAAGCCGCCTCCACTCATGCCGCCAAACATACCCTCGTAAAACTGACTATCCTACCGATCCGGCAATGTCATTTACAAAATAGCCCCCAACACTCGAACTGGATGTAGTCTATCACAGTGCCATCCGTTTTGTCACCAATGCCCCATATACTACCGACCACTGCGACCTGTATGCTCTCGTTGGCTGACCATCGCTTCATATTCGTTGCCAAACCCACTGGCTCCAGGTCATCTATAAGTCTTTGCTAGGTAAAGCCCCGCCTTATCTCAGCTCACTGGTCAACATAGCAGCACCCACCCGTAGCATGTGCTCCAGCAGGTATATTTCACTGGTCATCCCCAAAGCCAACTTCTTTGGCTGCCTTTCCTTCCAGTTTTCTGCTGCCAATGACTGGAACGAATTGCAAAAATCAATGAAGCATTTGTCTTATATCTCCTCCTCTAATTTTAAGCATCAGCTGTCAGAGCAGCTTACAGATCACTGTACCTGTACACAGCCAATCTGTAAATAGCCCACCCAACTACCTCATCCCCATATTATTACTTACCCTCTTGCTCTTTTTCACCCCAGTATCTCTACTTGCACATCATCATCTGCACATCTATCACTCCAGTATTAATGCTAAAGTGTAATTATTTTCACCTCTAGGGCCTATTTATTGCCTACCTCCCTACTCTTCTACATTTGCACTGTACATTGATTTTTCTTTTCTATTGTGTTATTGACTGTGCATTTGTTCATGTGTAACTCTGTGTTTTTGTCGCACTGCTTTGCTTTATCTTGGACAGATCACAGTTGTAAATGAGAACTTGTTCTCAACTGGTCTACCTGGTTAAATAAAAGTGAAATAAAAATACAATTAAAACAGGCTGGGTGGTGTTGGGTGAAATTGCCACTTGACACTGATCTTGGGTCAGTTTAGCATTTTCCCCAATAATGGTGAATGTTAGGATTGGCAGATGGAGAAACTGATCCTAGATCTGTACCTATGGGGGAACTTCAGCTCGGCACTTACAGGGTGGCATTAGGTTCTGGTACAACCATGAGGTAACCATTAGACATATTATCTAACAGAACCATAGGGGCTTTGTCACGATTCTCTCCTCCCCAAAGTGGGCACTCGTTCACTTCCCTTTAAGGGTGTGAAGCGTTGCTAAGTGCACTCTTCAGAGAGAAGAATCTGAATAAGGCCTTTTTGTTTCATTTAATGGATCTCTTGAATGGCTAAAGAGACCACTCACAGGCTTTCACGGGTTCTAAATGTTGGGATGATTTCATATTGGAAATGATGGTAGGTCATGAACTCTTTTTGGTAAGGCCAAAGTTCATCAGCCTCTCTCAAGTAGGCTAGATACCACATTTCATTTGACAGTAGTAATGTGCTGGTTTAAAATGTCTCTCACACACATGCAAAACACACACACACACACACACACACACACCCACCCTCTCCTGGTAAGAAAGACAATAAATTGAACATCTGAACATCTCACTGTCTTCAGTAAACATGCTATCTTAATCTCATTATTTTAACCTGTTACGAAACAGCCTCTCCCTCCGATTCAGTGCCAGTACTTCCGTTTTTTTTCCTGGCTTCTAGAATTACCACACTAGGGAAGGAATGCCCCTGTATCATTGGTCCTACGATTCACTGCTTCGCTAGCAGATGGTTTTCCCCGAGAGTAAGGAGAAGCGGCTTTTGTAACGAGGTTTGTTTTTAGTTTTTTCTCAAAAGAAAACACAAAAAAAAGAGAACTCCCCTTTTTTCCACTGTAACTGTCAACTACAGGAGGATTCATGAGCCCACTCTCAATGAGTGTAGACAGATTGCCGCTGTCGCTCTGCTAATGCCAACTACAGGAGGATTCATGAGCCCACTCTCAATGAGTGTAGACAGATTGCCGCTGTCGCTCTGCTAATGTCAACTACAGGAGGATTCATGAGCCCACTCTCAATGAGTGTAGACAGCCTACCGCTGTCGCTCTGCTAATGCCAACTACAGGAGGATTCATGAGCCCACTCTCAATGAGTGTAGACAGATTGCCGCTGTCGCTCTGCTAATGTCAACTACAGGAGGATTCATGAGCCCACTCTCAATGAGTGTAGACAGATTGCCGCTGTCGCTCTGCTAATGTCAACTACAGGAGGATTCATGAGCCCACTCTCAATGAGTGTAGACAGATTGCCGCTGTCGCTCTGCTAATGTCAACTACAGGAGGATTCATGAGCCCACTCTCAATGAGTGTAGACAGATTGCCGCTGTCGCTCTGCTAATGTCAACTACAGGAGGATTCATGAGCCCACTCTCAATGAGTGTAGACAGATTGCCGCTGTCGCTCTGCTAATGCCAACTACAGGAGGATTCATGAGCCCACTCTCAATGAGTGTAGACAGATTGCCGCTGTCGCTCTGCTAATGTCAACTACAGGAGGATTCATGAGCCCACTCTCAATGAGTGTAGACAGATTGCCGCTGTCGCTCTGCTAATGTCAACTACAGGAGGATTCATGAGCCCACTCTCAATGAGTGTAGACAGATTGCCGCTGTCGCTCTGCTAATGTCAACTACAGGAGGATTCATGAGCCCACTCTCAATGAGTGTAGACAGCCTGCTGCTGTCGCTCTGCTAATGGCTACTACAGAAGGATTCATGAGCCCACTCTCAATGAGTGTAGACAGCCTACCGCTGTCGCTCTGCTAATGCCAACTACAGGAGGATTCATGAGCCCACTCTCAATGAGTGTAGACAGATTGCCGCTGTCGCTCTGCTAATGTCAAATACAGGAGGATTCATGAGCCCACTCTCAATGAGTGTAGACAGCCTACCGCTGTCGCTCTGCTAATGTCAACTACAGGAGGATTCATGAGCCCACTCTCAATGAGTGTAGACAGATTGCCGCTGTCGCTCTGCTAATGTCAAATACAGGAGGATTCATGAGCCCACTCTCAATGAGTGTAGACAGCCTGCTGCTGTCGCTCTGCTAATGCCAACTACAGGAGGATTCATGAGCCCACTCTCAATGAGTGTAGACAGATTGCCGCTGTCGCTCTGCTAATGCCAACTACAGGAGGATTCATGAGCCCACTCTCAATGAGTGTAGACAGATTGCCGCTCTGCTAATTCCAACTACAGGAGGATTCATGAGCCCACTCTCAATGAGTGTAGACAGATTGCCGCTGTCGCTCTGCTAATGCCAACTACAGGAGGATTCATGAGCCCACTCTCAATGAGTGTAGACAGCCTGCTGCTGTCGCTCTGCTAATGCCAACTACAGGAGGATTCATGAGCCCACTCTCAATGAGTGTAGACAGCCTGCTGCTGTTGCTCTGCTAATCGTCAGATGGGGGGAGGAGGTAGGGTGCCCACGTGGGTAATTGGGGGGCCCTGCTTGGATTGAGTTATTAAAACAATTATTTATTTTTTAAACTGCACATTTGACTGATCAATTGTGTGAGTCAGGGACTGGGCACAAGAAGCAAAAACACTACAAATTTTTTTTATTTTCACACCACAGGAGCCCGCTCTCATAATACACCGGAGAGAATAATTTTTGCCACAGAGGGTCAATAGTTAAAAAAAAATAATAACTGTGGATTGAATTTGATCACAAGTTCATACAGGTAACTGACAAAATAAAGGAAACACCACGAGCAGCCAGAACAGCTTCAATACACCTTCACATAGATTCTACAAGTGGACCTAAACCCTACCAGGAAAATGAACCCCACACACCATAACATAAACTTTGTATCCCTCATTTACTCAAATGTTTTCTTTATTTTGGCGGTTAGCGGTCATTTGGAAAGCATGCGTGCCAAATATGGAACAGCTTGTTGTGTTGTTGCCATAGACATATAATCCATAGAAGGTATTTGGAACCTTTAACCCTGGCAATTTGACTGTAAACACATGGGTGCACCAGCAATGTCTGCCAGTCCTGACTTGAATAGGAACTGCCATCTATGGATTATATGTCTATGGTTGGTTGCAGCTGTCTGTTTGCCTTTTGCAAATACATTTGCAGGAAAAACGTACAGTTTGGAAAAGAGAAGACTAATCTGTCTGTAGAAACAATAGAAACAACTCCCAATGTTGAGCGAACAGCAGCACTGTTTTTCAAAGTAGCTCGTCTTGAGATAGGCTATTGCCAAGAGGAGCGCATCGGCCATCAGCATGAGTAGTAGCCTATTGCTTCATCTTCATCATTGAGTGAGTCAGTGTGCCACTGTAGCCTATAATACATATATACAATACCAGTCAAAAGTTTGGACACACCTACTCATTCAAGGGTTTTTCTTTATTTTTACTATTTTCTACATTTGTAGAATAATAGTGAACACATGGAAACTATGAAATAACACATGTACTAAAGCAAAAAATATATTTTAGATTCTTCAAAGTAGCTACTTTTTGCATTGTTGACAGCTCTGCACACTCTTGGCAATCTCTCAACCAGCTTCACCTGGAATACTTTTTCAACAGTCTTGAAGGAGTTCCCACATATGCTGAACATTTGTTGCCTGCTTTTCCTTCACTCTGCAGTCCAACTCATCCCAAACCATCTCAATTGTGTTGAGGTCGGGTGATTGTGGAGGCCAGGTCATCTGATGCAGCACTCCATCACTCTCCTTCTTGGTCAAATAGCCCTTACACAGCCTGGAGGTGTGTTTTCGGTCATTGTCCTGTTGAAAAACAAATGTTTGTCCCACTTAGCACAAACCAGATGGGATGGCGTATCGCTGCAGAATGCTGTGGTAGACATGATGGTTAAGTGTGCCTTGAGTTCTAAATAAATCACTGACAGTGTCACCAGCAAAGCACCCCCAGACCATCACACCTCCTCCTCCATGCTTCATGGTGGGAACCACACATGCAGAGATCATCTGTTCACCTCTGCGTTTCACAAAGATACAGCAGTTGGAACCAAAAATCTCAAATTTGGACTCATCAGACCAAAGGACAGATTTCCACCAGTCTAATGTCGATTGCTTGTTTTTCTTGACCCTAGCAAGTCTCTTCTTCATATTGGTGTCCTTTAGTAGTGGTTTCTTTGCAGCAATTCGACCATAACGGCCTGATTCACATAGTCTCTTCTGAACAGTTGATGTTGAGATGTGTCTGTTACTTGAACTCTGTGAAACATTTATTTGGGTTGCAATCAGGTGCAGTTAACTGTAATGAATTTAGGTAACTCTGGGTCTTCCTTTCCTGTGGCGGTCCTCATGAGAGACAGTTAACTCTAATGAACGTATCCTCTGTAGCAGAGGTAACTCTGGGTCTTCCTTTCCTGTGGCGGTCCTCATGAGAGACAGTTAACTCTAATGAACGTATCCTCTGCGGCAGAGGTAACTCTGGATCTTTCTGTCCTGTGGTGGTCCTCATGAGAGCCAGTTTCATTTACATTACATTACATTTAAGTCATTTAGCAGACGCTCTTATCCAGAGCGACTTACAAATTGGTGCATTCACCTTATGACATCCAGTGGAACAGCCACTTTACAATAGTGCATCTAAATCTTTTAAGGGGGGTGAGAAGGATTACTTTATCCTATCCTAGGTATTCCTTAAAGAGGTGGGGTTTCAGGTGTCTCCGGAAGGTGGTGATTGACTCCGCTGTCCTGGCGTCGTGAGGGAGTTTGTTCCACCATTGGGGGGCCAGAGCAGCGAACAGTTTTGACTGGGCTGAGCGGGAACTGTACTTCCTCAGTGGTAGGGAGGCGAGCAGGCCAGAGGTGGATGAACGCAGTGCCCTTGTTTGGGTGTAGGGCCTGATCAGAGCCTGGAGGTACTGAGGTGCCGTTCCCCTCACAGCTCCGTAGGCAAGCACCATGGTCTTGTAGCGGATGCGAGCTTCAACTGGAAGCCAGTGGAGAGAGCGGAGAAGCGGGGTGACGTGAGAGAACTTGGGAAGGTTGAACACCAGACGGGCTGCGGCGTTCTGGATGAGTTGTAGGGGTTTAATGGCACAGGCAGGGAGCCCAGCCAACAGCGAGTTGCAGTAATCCAGACGGGAGATGACAAGTGCCTGGATTAGGACCTGCGCCGCTTCCTGATCATGGAACGGGCAGTCCTTCCCCGGGAGGAAGAGCAGCTCCGTCTTGCCGAGGTTCAGCTTGAGGTGGTGATCCGTCATCCACACTGATATGTCTGCCAGACATGCAGAGATGCGATTCGCCACCTGGTCATCAGAAGGGGGAAAGGAGAAGATTAATTGTGTGTCGTCTGCATAGCAATGATAGGAGAGACCATGTGAGGTTATGACAGAGCCAAGTGACTTGGTGTATAGCGAGAATAGGAGAGGGCCTAGAACAGAGCCCTGGGGGACACCAGTGGTGAGAGCACGTGGTGAGGAGACAGATTCTCGTCACGCCACCTGGTAGGAGCGACCTGTCAGGTAGGACGCAATCCAAGCGTGGGCCGCGCCGGAGATGCCCAACTCGGAGAGGGTGGAGAGGAGGATCTGATGGTTCACAGTATCGAAGGCAGCCGATAGGTCTAGAAGAATGAGAGCAGAGGAGAGAGAGTTAGCTTTAGCAGTGCGGAGCACCTCCGTGATACAGAGAAGAGCAGTCTCAGTTGAATGACTAGTCTTGAAACCTGACTGATTTGGATCAAGAAGGTCATTCTGAGAGAGATAGCGGGAGAGCTGGCCAAGGACGGCACGTTCAAGAGTTTTGGAGAGAAAAGAAAGAAGGGATACTGGTCTGTAGTTGTTGACATCGGAGGGATCGAGTGTAGGTTTTTTCAGAAGGGGTGCAACTCTCGCTCTCTTGAAGACGGGAGGGACGTAGCCAGCGGTCAGGGATGAGTTGATGAGCGAGGTGAGGTAAGGGAGAAGGTCTCCGGAAATGGTCTGATGAAGAGAGGAGGGGATGGGGTCAAGCGGGCAGGTTGTTGGGCGGCCGGCCGTCACAAGACGCAAGATTTCATCTGGAGAGAGAGGGGAGAAAGAGGTCAGAGCACAGGGTAGGGCAGTGTGAGCAGAACCAGCGGTGTCGTTTGACTTAGCAAACGAGGATCGGATGTCGTCGACCTTCTTTTCAAAATGGTTGACGAAGTCATCTGCAGAGAGGGAGGAGGGGGGGGGGGAGGAGGATTCAGGAGGGAGGAGAAGGTGGCAAAGAGCTTCCTAGGGTTAGAGGCAGATGCTTGGAATTTAGAGTGGTAGAAAGTGGCTTTAGCAGCAGAGACAGAAGAGGAAAATGTAGAGAGGAGGGAGTGAAAGGATGCCAGGTCCGCAGGGAGGCGAAGTTTTCCTCCATTTCCGCTCGGCTGCCCGGAGCCCTGTTCTGTGAGCTCGCAATGAGTCGTCGAGCCACGGAGCGGGAGGGGAGGACCGAGCCGGCCTGGAGGATAGGGGACATAGAGAGTCAAAGGATGCAGAAAGGGAGGAGAGGAGGGTTGAGGAGGCAGAATCAGGAGATAGGTTTGAGCAGAGGGAAGAGATGATAGGATGGAAGAGGAGAGAGTAGCGGGGAGAGAGAGCGAAGGTTGGGACGGCGCGATACCATCCGAGTAGGGGCAGTGTGGGAAGTGTTGGATGAGAGCGAGAGGGAAAAGGATACAAGGTAGTGGTCGGAGACTTGGAGGGGAGTTGCAATGAGGTTAGTGGAAGAACAGCATCTAGTAAAGATGAGGTCGAGCGTATTGCCTGCCTTGTGAGTAGGGGGAAGGTGAGAGGGTGAGGTCAAAAGAGGAGAGGAGTGGAAAGAAGGAGGCAGAGAGGAATGAGTCAAAGGTAGACGTGGGGAGGTTAAAGTCGCCCAGAACTGTGAGAGGTGAGCCGTCCTCAGGAAAGGAGCTTATCAAGGCATCAAGCTCATTGATGAACTCTCCGAGGGAACCTGGAGGGCGATAAATGATAAGGATGTTAAGCTTGAAAGGGCTGGTAACTGTGACAGCATGGAATTCAAAGGAGGCGATAGACAGATGGGTAAGGGGAGAAAGAGAGAATGACCACTTGGGAGAGATGAGGATCCCGGTGCCACCACCCCGCTGACCAGAAGCTCTCGGGTGTGCGAGAACACGTTGGCGGACGAAGAGAGAGCAGTAGGAGTAGCAGTGTTATCTGTGGTGATCCATGTTTCCGTCAGTGCCAAGAAGTCGAGGGACTGGAGGGAGGCATAGGCTGAGATGAACTCTGCCTTGTTGGCCGCAGATCGGCAGTTCCAGAGGCTACCGGAGACCTGGAACTCCACGTGGGTCGTGCGCGCTGGGACCACCAGATTAGGGTGGCCGCGGCCACGCGGTGTGGAGCGTTTGTATGGTCTGTGCAGAGAGGAGAGAACAGGGATAGCACTTGATGGTTTTTGAGACTGCACTTGAAGAAACTTTCAAAGTTCTTGTCATTTTCCCTATTGACTAACCTTCATGTCTTAAAGTAACGATGGACTGTTATTTCTCTTTGCTTATTTGAGCTGTTCTTGCCATAATATGTACTTGATCTTTTACCAAATAGGGCTATCTTCTGTATACAACCCTACCTTGTCGCAACACAACTGATTGGCTCAAATTCATTAAGAAGGAAAGAAATTCCAGAAATATACTTTTAACAAGGCACACCTGTTAATTGAAATGCATTCCAGGTGACTTCCTCATGAAGCTGGTTGAGAAAATGCCAAGAATGTGCAAAGCTGTCATCAAAGCAAAGGGTGGCTACTTTGAAGAATCTCAAATATATTTTGATTTGTTTAACACATTTTTCATTACTAAATTATTCCATATGTGTTATTTCATAGTTTTGATGTCTTCGCTATTATTCTACAATTTAGAAAATAGTACAAATAAAGAAACACCCTTGAATGAGTCTGTGTGTCCAAACATTTGACTGGTGTTGTATGTAGATATGTTTATATGTACAATATTAGGAGGCAACATACAGTCTGTCACTTCATTGGCCTGAGCTATTGTTTGTTTGAATTCAAGATCAGATTGAACTCAGTTTGTCAGAGTAGCCTCTCGTTTATTGGTACCATTATTGTCTTTAGAATTATTATATTTGAAAAAATATATATTTTTTTTTTACTAGAAAGATTGCAATTTTTCTAATTGCTATAATGGGTGATCCTTTTTCTGTCAACAATGTCTGCAGTACCGCGTTTGACCTTGAACTTACATTGCTTCAATGAGAAGGGGGAGGTGGTTCTCCCCTGGCCTGCTCCAATGTCATGTGATGAGGGTAGTTTTGTGCGGTGGCTGGGTTGAGACTTTGGCTCGTAGTCCACATATGAATGGAAAAGTTTTTGAGAAATGATTTGACTTTGACAGTTTCAACGTGTCTTCATTGATTACAGTTTACAATTGGCTCATTCATCCCCCTCCTCTCCCCTGTAACTATTCCCCAGGTCATTGCTGTAAATGAGAACGTGTTCTCAGTCAACTTACCTGGTAAAATAACGGATAAAAAAACACACCAGCCAAGCTTCTGGGAGAGGACGATGGTTCTCTTTTGCCAACCAGATACAAACCCACAGTAGTGTTTTTCAAATTGCCTATGGGAAACAATAGATGTTAGACTATGTACAGTAACTTGCATGTGAAACAGTTAACCATTCATGGTCCGTTGTCCATTATACCGAATCTCCCAGTGGATTTCCCATGAAAAGAAATCTGCGTTGGAATATGTTTTACAGAAACCTGTGCTCCTCTTGATGAGGTCGAAGAACGAGATGGTCAGGCAGTACATGGCTCGTCTCATCAATGCTTTCGCTTCCCTCGCAGAGGGTAAGTCATATGTTATTTAATGTGTTGTAGTATACAGTGCCTTCATACAGTATTCACATCCCTTGACTTTTTCAAAATTGTGTTGTTACAGCATGAATTTAAAATGGATTCAATTCAGATTTTGTGTCACTGATCTAAAGACAATGCCCCATAATGTCAAAGTGGAATTTTGTTTGTATACATTTTTTTGCAATTAACTAGAAATGAAAAGCTGAAATGTCTTGTGTCAATAAGTATTCAACGTCTTTGTTATAGCAAAATTATGGCAAGGTTTTTCAACATCTCGTAAAGAAGGGCACCAATTAGATAGATGGTGTTAAGAGCAAGATGGGAGGGGTTGAATAGAGCTGAAGGGAGGGACTAATAACAAGATAAACCATGTAAAACATATGGGTGTCTTTAAAATGTATATTGGTTCAGAAATGTTGTGAAATAGCACAGTTACAAATATAAATCAAACTGGATGGACATCAGAAATAGAAGGCCAAGACTAAAAACAAACTAAATATAACTATTGTAAAATAGATTGTGTCTGTAAAATGTGTATAAATTGAAGGTAGAAGCCTGAGTGTTATTGTTTATTAGTTTACTCCAATTAGGGGAGGGATGGTAGGGTTTGCAGGGAATAATACAGGTATATATATTTTTTTTTAAAGTGTGTGTGTATGTGTGTATATATATATATGTATGTGTGTATATATATATATGTGTGTGTGTGTGTGTGTGTGTGTGTATATATATATGTATGTGTGTGTGTGTGTATATATATATGTGTGTGTGTGTGTGTGTATATATATATATATATGTATGTATATATATCTATATTTATGTGTATTTATATTTGTATGTATGTATGAATGTATGTATATGTGTGTATATATGTTTGTATGTATGTGCATACAGTTGATTTAAGAATGTGAAATGTCTGAATAATAGTAGAGAGAATTATTTATTTCAGCTTTTATTTATTTAATCACATTCCCAGTGGGTCAGAAGTTTACATACACTCAATTAGTATTTGGTAGCATTTCCTTTAAATTGTTTATCTTGGGTCAAACGTTTCGGGTAGCCTTCCACAAGCTTCCCACAGTAAGTTGAGTGAATTTTGGCCCATTCCTCCTAACAGAGCTGGTGTAACTGAGTTAGTTTTGTAAGCCTCCTTGCTCGTCCACGCTTTTTCAGTACTGCCCACACATTATCTACTGGATTGAGGTCAGGGCTTTGTGATGGCCACTCCAATACCTTGACTTTGTTGTCCTTAAGCCATTTTCCCACAACTTTGGAAGGATGCTTGGGGTCATTGTCCATTTGGAAGACCCATTTGCGACCAAGTTTTAACTTCCTGACTGATGTCTTGAGATGTTGCTTCAATATATCCACATCATTTTCTTCCCTCATGTTCCCTTCTATTTTGTGAAGTGCACCAGTCCCTCCTGCAGTAAAGCACCCCCACAACATGATGCTGCCACCCCCGTGCTTCACGGTTGGGATGGTGTTCTCCGGCTTGCAAGCCTCCCCCTTTTTCCTCCAAACATAACGATGGTCATTATGGCCAAACAGTTCTATTTTTCTGTCATCAGACCAGAGGACATTTCTCCAAGTAGTACAATCTTTGTCCCCATGTGCAGTTGCAAACCGTAGTCTGGCCTTTTTATGCTGGTTTTGGAGCAGTGGCTTCTTCCTTGCTGAGCGGCCTTTCAGGTTATGTTGATATAGGACTCGTTTTACTGTGGATATAGATACTTTTGTACCTGTTTCCTCCAGCATCTTCACAAGGTCTTTTGCTGTTGTTCTGCGATTGATTTGCACTTTTCGCACCAAAGTACGTTAATCTCTAGGAGACAGAATGCGTCTCCTTCCTGAGTGGTATGACAGCTCCGTGGTCCCATGGTGTTTTTACTTGTGTACTATTGTTTGTACAGATGAACATTGTACCTTCAGGCATTTGGAAATTGCTCCCAAGGATTAACCAGACTTGTGGAAGTCTACTTTTTTTCTGAGGTCTTGGCTGATTTCTTTAGATTTTCCCATGATGTCAAGCAAAGAGGCACTGAGTTTGAAGGTAGGCCTTGAAATACATCCACAGGTACACCTCCAATTGACTCAAATGATCAGAAACTTCTAAAACAATGACATAATTTTCTGGAATTTTTCAAGCTTTTTAAAGGCACAGTCAACTTAGTGTATGTAAACTTCTGACCCACTGGAATTGTGATACAGTGAATTATAAGTGAAATAATCTGTCTGTAATCAATTGTTGGAAAAATGACTTGTGTCATGCACTAAGTAGATGTCCTAACCGACTTGCCAAAACTATAGTTTGTTGACAAGAAATTTGTGGAGTGGTTGAAAATCGAGTTTTGATTAGTCATACCTTAGTGTGTGTAAACTTCCGACTTCAACTGTGTGTGTGTGTGTGTGTGTGTGTGTGTGTGTGTGTGTGTGTGCGCGTATGTATGTATGTATGTATGTATGTATACATGTGTGTATATATTTGTATATATTTATATTCATTTATATGTATTTATATGTATGCATATGGGTATGTGTGTGTGTATACATATATATATATATATATATTTTTTTTTACCACAAAAATATATGGAGGATTGGAAATTATGCAGACAATTACATTGATGGAAGCAACAATCTATCTGCAATATTAAAGCTGATCCACCCCCTGGAATTGTTTTTTAAATATATTTTTTTAAAGGGCACCGATTGATAGATGTGTACACCCAGTCACTACAAACATCAAATTAAGTCAAATGTTATTTGTCACAAATGCCGAATACAACAGGTGGAGATATACAGGTGTCCTTCCTAACTCAGTTGCCGGAGAGGAAGGAAACTGCTCAGGGATTTCACCATGAAGCAAATGGTGATTTTGAAGCATGGATTCCAGGCTATAATCCTCGGACGATGGTGGTGACCCCTGGTTGTGTTGTGTGTGTGTATGTTGTGTTCCAGGTCGTGTGTACCTGTCCCAGGTCCCGTCTTTGTTGAGGCTGCTCATTGAGTCTCTAAGGACAGAGGAGAAGGACTCTGTGAGCAGAGAGAATGTCCTGGGAGCCCTGCAGAAACTCAGCCTCAGGTACACTCACTTCCTGAAACACACTCCCACTCACTTCCTGAAAAACATTCCCACTCACTTCCTGAAACAAACTCCCACTCACTTCCTCAAAAACACTCCCACTCACTTCCTGAAACAAACTCCCACTCACTTCCTCAAAACACACTCTCATTCACTCACTTCCTCAAAACACACTCTCATTCACTCACTTCCTCAAAACACACTCTCACTCACTCACTTCCTCAAACACACTCCTACACACTCACTTCCTCAAACACACTCCTACACACTCACTTCCTCAAACTCACTCCTACACACTCACTTCCTCAAACACACTCTCATTCACTCACTTCCTCAAACACACTCCTACACACTCACTTCCTCAAACACACTCCTACACACTCACTTCCTCAAACACACTCCTACACACTCACTTCCTCAAACACACTCATTCACTCACTTCCTCAAACACACTCTCACTCACTCACTTCCTCAAACACACTCCTACACACTCACTTCCTCAAACACACTCCCACTTACTCACTTCCTCAAACACACTCCCACTTACTCACTTCCTCAAACACACTCCCACTTACTCACTTCCTCAAACACACTCCCACTTACTCACTTCCTCAAAGACACTCCTACACACTCACTTCCTCAAACACACTCCTACACACTCACTTCCTCAAACACACTCGCATTCACTCACTTCCTCAAACACACTCCTACACACTCACTTCCTCAAACACACTCTCATTCACTCACTTCCTCAAACACACTTTCATTCACTCACTTCCTCAAACACACTCCTACACACTCACTTCCTCAAACACACTCTCATTCACTCACTTCCTCAAACCCACTCCCACTCACTTCCTCACACGTGTGCATGCACACACACACACACACACACACACACACACACACATACACACCATTTGGACCGCTAACCTCTATGTTATTGTGCTGTATTGTTTAGCATCCTGGTGTGGTGTTGAATTATACTAACCTATATTATGATATGACAATCTTATACCAGGCATACTACCTACCGCTCTGCATCCACAGTCACACTACTGCTCTGTATCCACAGTCACACTACTGCTCTGTATCCACAGTCACACTACCGCTCTGTATCCACAGTCACACTACCGCTCTGTATCCACAGTCACTCCACAGTCACACTACCGCTCTGCATCCACAGTCACACTACCGCTCTGTATCCACAGTCACACTACCGCTCTGTATCCACAGTCACACTACCGCTCTGTATCCACAGTCACACTACCGCTCTGTATCCACAGTCACACTACCGCTCTGTATCCACAGTCACACTACCGCTCTGCATCCACAGTCACACTACCGCTCTGCATCCACAGTCACACTACCGCTCTGCATCCACAGTCACACTACCGCTCTGCATCCACAGTCACACTACCGCTCTGCATCCACAGTCACACTACCGCTCTGTATCCACAGTCACACTACCGCTCTGTATCCACAGTCACACTACCGCTCTGTATCCACAGTCACACTACCGCTCTGTATCCACAGTCACACTACCGCTCTGTATCCACAGTCACACTACCACTCTGCATCCAGTTACACTACCACTCTGCATCCACAGTCACACTACCACTCTGTATCCACAGTCACACTACCGCTCTGTATCCACAGTCACACTACCGCTCTGTATCCACAGTCACACTACCGCTCTGTATCCACAGTCACACTACCGTTCTGCATCCAGTCACACTACCACTCTGTATCCACAGTCACACTACCGCTCTGCATCCACAGTCACACTACCGCTCTGCATCCACAGTCACACTACCGCTCTGCATCCACAGTCACACTACCGCTCTGCATCCACAGTCACACTACCGCTCTGCATCCACAGTCACACTAGCGCTCTGCATCCACAGTCACACTACCGCTCTGCATCCACAGTCACACTACCGCTCTGCATCCACAGTCACACTACCGCTCTGCATCCACAGTCACACTACCGCTCTGCATCCACAGTCACACTACCGCTCTGCATCCACAGTCACACTACCGCTCTGTATCCACAGTCACACTACCGCTCTGTATCCACAGTCACACTACCGCTCTGTATCCACAGTCACACTACCGCTCTGTATCCACAGTCACACTACCGCTCTGTATCCACAGTTACACTACCACTCTGCATCCACAGTCACACTACCACTCTGGTTAACTATCCACAATCAGCCCTAGTAGACTAGAGAATGTGAGATTTTGTTAATCAGAAAACTATTGGTTTGAAACACAAGCTTATAAAGGCAAAAAAAAATGTCAACAGCTAGTGGTTTCCCGGTCTAACCCCGTGGGCTGTGTTTCTTTCTGTTTGCTCGTTGTGCAACACCTAGTGGTGTCCGGGCCTAACCCTGTTGTCTTTGTTCCTCTCTGTTTGCCTGTTTCTGTGCGTCTGCATATGTGCGTCTGTTTGTGCGTGCAAACATGTGAGTTTTGTGTACACATCCATGTGTGTGCGTGCAAGCGCCGGTGTGTTTTTATATGCGTGTGTGTGTGTGTGTGTGTGTGTGTGTGTGTGCGCGCTCTAGGAGGAGCCAGCAGTCAGCCATGATAGAGGACGGTCTCATTGACTGGCTGGTAGATGAGCTGCAGGACTCTGACTGTCTGTCTGACTACACTCTGGAGTACGCTGTGGCCCTGCTCATGAACCTATGTCTACGCACCAGAGGTAGCCTATCATCACCTGGTACCACTCATCACCTGGTACCACCCATACCTAGTACGACATCCACCTGATGGCACAGTCCATTAGCCTGGTCCCAGATCTATTTGTGCCAAAACAGATCTGGGATCAGGCTACATTTCCCTCAGTCCAGTGTTTCCCTCCGATTATTTTCCACCCAAAAGCACTAAAGCACCCAAAGCACTAAAGCACCCAAAACAATAAACAGGCCCTCAGTTGAAACCAAAAGTATTTTGGGACGTGGGCTCCCACACCACCTATACAGGGAACACTAACACAGTCCACATCAGTTACATCATCCTTACATTTTCCCCCAATTTGGGCCAGCCAATGAGTTCCTAGCTATTCGAAGACTAGCCAATGAGCTTCAGCCTCTCACCATTTCGGTGACATCTAGCAAGCTGCACATCATAATGGTACGCCATATTCGGGGACCACTTTTGGCTCAGTACTACTGGGTAAAACGTATACAAAAATACTGGTGCATCTCTTTCATTCATGCACCTTGGCTAAAGAGTTAGGTATGGGCAGTGATCCCTTCCCTCTATCTCCCACAGAATTAGAATGAGTTAGCTAGTTAGATCTCAAATGACCTATTACAATAAACATCATATTATCTGACATTCAGCAGAGGCTTTTATCAAAAATCCATTTACAGTTATACGTCCATTCATTTTTCCGTATGGGACCCGTACTATGGTTGGCCCCAAAGCAGAAATCAAACCCACTACACCTTGGGGTTGCAAGAGTCCATGCTCTACCAATTGAGCCACACAGGACCATTTACTTCTACTCACGACTCATCAAAGGAGTGTCTTCGCATACCAACCTGCATCCCACTGCTGTCTTGCTTATGAAGCTAAGCAGGGTTGGTCCCTGGATGGGAGACCAGATGCTGTTGGAGGGCCAGTAGGGGGCACTCTTTCCTCTGGTCTATTTTTTTTTTATCCCAATGCCCCCAGGGCAGTAATTAGGGACACTGCCCTGTGTAGGGTGCCGTCTTTCAGATGGGACGTTAAACGGGTGTCCTGGCTCTCTGTGGTCACTAAAGATCCCATGGCACTTATTGTAAGAGTAGGTGTGTTAACACTGGTGTCCTGGCTAAATTCTCAATCTGGCCTTCATACCATCACGACCACCTAATCATCCCCAGTTTACAAGTGGCTCATTAATCCCCCTTCCTCTCCCCTGTAACTATTCCCCACGTCGTTGTTGTAAATGAGAATGTGTTCTCAGTCAATTTACCTGGTAGAATAAGGGTTACATAAAATACATTGTCCCTAGGCCTTGTATAGACTTCTGGCCCTGGGTCTAATATTAAATGCCCATTGAAGGGATTGATTCAAATCAAATTGAGTTAGATGGGGAGAGCAGAATGAAAGCTTCTTGTTCTTTCAGACCCGTATCTAACCATAACCCGTATCTCTGTCATGATTACTTATCTTCTTGTTCTTTCAGACCCGTATCTAACCATAACCCGTATCTCTGTCATGATTACTCATCTTCTTGTTCTTTCAGACCCGTATCTAACCCTAACCCGTATCTCTGTCATGATTACTCATCTTCTTGTTCTTTCAGACCCGTATCTAACCATAACCCATATCTCTGTCATGATTACTCATCTTCTTGTTCTTTCAGACCCGTATCGAACCATAACCCGTATCTCTGTCATGATTACTTATCTTCTTGTTCTTTCAGACCCGTATCGAACCATAACCCGTATCTCTGTCATGATTACTCATCTTCTTGTTCTTTCAGACCCGTATCTAACCATAACCCGTATCTCTGTCATGATTACTTATCTTCTTGTTCTTTCAGACCCGTATCTAACCCTAACCCGTATCTCTGTTGTCATGACTTGTCTTTTTGTTCCAGGTAAGAGGAAGTGTGCTGAGAACCCTAAATACGTGCTGAAGGTTCTGACTGACCTTCTGGGACACGAGAACCACGAGGTAACACACACACACACACACACTTTCATGGACACACACATGCACTTACACACCCACACACACACAGACAGACACCCGCAGTTGTGAATGTACACAAACTACTCACATATAAAACACACACACAGAGAGAGGTTAATCTGTAAATCTGTTAATCTGCACCAGTCCCAGTTGATCACTAATCTGCTTGCTGGCGTGATGGTGGCATACTGTATGGTAGGGTTGAGCTGTATCCAGATGTTCATATCTCATACAGTCCTTCACTCATCCCGGGATGTACTGTATTACTGCCTTAGTACACAAGGGGGTGCCAAAAACACCTTATTAATTCAGTAATTTGCTTAGTTAACTAGCAAATATAAATTTAGGGTCCGCGTTAATGCAGAATTCATAATTTTTAACGTCTGTTACCAGTATGCTAACGAAATTAGCACAGGTAATAATGAATTTCCATGGAGGCTGCTAGCGACATATGCTAACAAATTGCAAAGACAGGCAGTCCAGCTCATAAAGTTATACATATATAGGTAGGAGCTACCGAATGTCATTTTTGGTGAGTTTGGACATTTCCGAGTGAATGTGAACGAGCGACATTGTGCAAATGAACCAAGTTTTGACGCATGCTTGTCTAAAGTAAGATCAGTACTGTCTCTGAAGCAGCATGGTTACACACTGTCTGTGTGGAATCTGGAGTCGATAGGGCAACGGGCCTGTCTGCTTGGAGAAGAGGGGGGAGGAGCAGACGGCTGAGAAAAGAGCGGCAAAAAAACTCAAGGAAATCAAAAGATACTAGTGGCAGCTGTACGGATAACTCATCCAATGGGCTTTGACTTCTCAAACACGGCAGAAAACTTACACAATATGATGTCCTGTCACCTTATTAATTCAGCAATTTACTTAGATAACTAGCAAGTTAAACGTAGCGTCCTCTGCGTTAACTCAGAATTATTCATTTTTCACACACAGAAAAAAATATATAAAAAGCTTTAGAAATCTCTTCATGCGTTTTGTAAACACAGATGTAAAGGTCTTGTTATTGTAACTTCTTCTCGACATCAGACTAATATTGTGCTTCAGTTGCACTTTTCCACTCAGATGAGAATTCACAAAAGGGAACTCTATCAGTAGACAGCGCTCTGACTGATGTGTAGCTACTTTTCTCTGGTACTTTTGAAGGTGTAGCCAGCCTGCATTTCTCTTGTAAAATGCAAGATTAACTATAAGCCAAACATTAGGAAATGTAGCTGGCTACATTTTTTTCTATGATAAACATTAGCAATATGATGGCCATGCATCGTTTTTGAAAAAAAATACCTTGCTTTTTCATTGTAAGCTCATTTACTTGTGTGGCTGCCAGCCAAATATGTTAAGCGGAGCGACACAGGGGAACCCAAGAGCAGAAATTCCAGATGAGGAAACAAGGATGAATTAATCCAAATATATATTGTTACACAGAGAGATATGGAGTGCAGATCCAGGGAAGCTTGGATGAGTTGCAGAAAAAACAGATGTGGAGACCGAGGTTGGAGTTGGCTGAGTAGAACAGGTCCTGAGGGGAATCCAAGGTAGTGGTGGTGAGATGTGGAGACTGAGGTTGGAGTTGTCTGAGTAGAACAGGGTAAACAGGCCCTGAGAGGAATCCAAGGTAGTGGTGGTGAGATGTGGAGAGTGAGGTTGGAGTTAGCTGAGTAGAACAGTGTAAACAGGTCCTGATGGGAATCCAAGGTAGTGGTGGTGAGTAAAATCCAGAGCAAGGTAGCTGGGTGGTGAGATGTGGAACAGGAGACAGAGATAGAGAGGTAACTGCAATGAGAGGATAAACGGTGTCAGGCAGGGAAACAGGCACAGCAGAGTAACATGATCTTGAATAATCATAAATGGCTAGAATCATGAACTGACTGAGCAGAGATTACAATCTGGCAGAGTGGAAGTGGCAGGACTGAGTATTTGTAGAGGTCTTTATTATGGAACGAGTTGCAGCTGGTAGGGATCTGCTCTGACTCCAGCACACTTGTCTCCAACCACACAATCACACAGAGAGGGAGAGAGAGAGTGTGTACAGGGGGAGTAACTGCAGGTCAAGAAGACACCGGATGAACACCAGAGGGCATAGCAGGAGCAGCTGTGACAAAATAGCATAGCACTTCTGTTGTCATCTGATGAAAATTAAGCTATTTCCTGTCTGAATGTGTTGCACTAATGTATTTTCTGTGAAGGAAAACTATAGTTGCACGTCCCTGATCACTCTCTATTGAAGCAAAAAAAAATACTGTTGACTTTCAATATAAAACACGACCCCTTAAAATACACAGCTTTCTCCCATTGTGCTATTTACAAACAAACACATGACTGGCTCAAATGTTCTGGGGAACTGCGGTAAGCTTCATAACGTAAAATAACGTGACAGATGAAATTAGAAGGCGATCTGCTTTATCTTCTAACACATTGCACAAGTTAACTGCAGGTATTTACTTAAAAAATAGTTACAAATATAAAAATGTATTGGGAAAAACTTCAAATAAATTGAATGGTATTAAAAAACCATCCCGTGGTTATTTCCAAATACCTTGGTATACGGTATATCCCCCAAGCCTACTCTATTGCTGCCGTCTTGTGAGCTCTGCTCCAACTTTGCTTTTATGTATCCCCTATGATTATTATGATCAATAAGAACTTTTGAACATCAGATCGGCAGTTACTAACCTCAATTGTGGCTTAAACTTAGACTCATCTGCCCTGGGCTCTTTGCGTAATTCTGATCAAATTCTCGGGCTATCCAAGAGGAAACGCCGCCGATAAAGAGGCAGGAAGTCCTGACAAGATTAAGGCAAAGGGAAAACCGGCCACCTCTTCATCTACATTCTATTTGCCAATGTACAGTCTCTTGGTAATAACATGAATGACCTCCGACCACAGATTTGTTATCAAAGGGATTCTTGTAACTGCAATATTCTCTGCTTTTCTGAAACATGGCTATATGTTTGCTAGGACCATGCCTCAGGACTACCTGACATGATGACTCCTTGCTGTCCCCAGTCCACCTGGCCGTGCTGCTGCTCCAGTTTCAACTGTTCTGCCTTATTATTATTGGAACATGCTGGTCATCTATGAACATTTGAACATCTTGGCCATGTTCTGTTGTAATCTCCACCCGGCACAGCCAGAAGAGGACTGGCCACCCCACATAGCCTGGTTCCTCTCTAGGTTTCTTCCTAGGTTTTGGCCTTTCTAGGGAGTTTTTCCTAGCCACCGTGCTTCTACACCTGCATTGCTTGCTGTTTGGAGTTTTAGGCTGGGTTTCTGTACAGCACTTTGAGATATCAGCTGATGTACGAAGGGCTATATAAATAAATTTGATTTGATTTGCTATCCAACTTGATGGATTCTTCATTCACCGAGCAGACAGGACATTGGGTTGAGGGAAATCGAGAGGGGGAGGGGTATGCCTCTCGTCATCAACAGCAAATGGTGTGCTGACTCTTGCGCAGTGGATTTCTCGACCTATTGTTCACCCATCTTGGAATACCTGATGGTCAAATGGTCGACCTGTTATCGTGTCTGCTGTATATGTTCCACCTCAGGACAATAAAAACAACAAGCTGGTACTTAATGTACGAGGCTATAAACAAGCCGGAAACCAGGTGGCTGCTTTCCTGGTTGCCTGTGATTTTAATTCTGCGTCATTAAGACATGTGATGCCCAACTTCCATCAACACTTATCCTTCACCACTAGGGGGCGATAGAGTCCTAGACCACTTATACTCTACCCACAAGCAAGCATACAAGCCCCCCTTCAGAAAATCAGATCATGACCCTATAGTCCTGCTTCCTGTTTACAAGCAGAAACGTAATCAGGAAGTACCCGTGCTGTGTTCAGTTGAGAAATGGTCCTAAGTATCGGAGGCTATGCTACAAGACTGCTTTGCTAGCGTCGATAGCATTGATGAGCTAACCAACTCCGTCACCGGCTTCATAAGGAAATGCATTGGCGACGTTGTCCCCACAGTCAAGATTCGCTGCTTCCCCAATCAAAAGCCCTGGATTAACACAAGAGGTTGGTGCTAAGATAAAGGGACAGGGTTACCGCACACAGAGCTAACGCAGACAAACCCTGAGGCTACGGCTGAAGACAGGAACAAGTACAACAAGTCCCGCTACGACCTCCGCAGAGCCATCAAACAAGCAAAAGTTATAAAGATGGGGAGAGGTCTGTCTGTAATTAAGAGATGCTCTGCTTTTTTGGCACCACACTCCTGTAAGCAAGTTCTGCAGCCGTACGTGAACGTGTACTTTACAGGCTTGTGTATGTTTTTACAGATTCGGCCGTACGTGTACTTTACAGGCCTGTGTATGTTTTTACAGATTCGGCCGTACGTGTACTTGACAGGCTTGTGTATGTTTTTACACATTCGGCCGTACGTGAACGTGTACTTTACAGGCTTGTGTATGTTTTTACAGATTCGGCCGTACGTGAACGTGTACTTTACAGGCTTGTGTATGTTTTTACACATTCGGCCGTACGTAAACGTGTACTTTACAGGCTTGTGTATGTTTTTACAGATTCGGCCGTACGTGAACGGAACCCTTTATAGCATCCTGTGTATTCCTGCAGTGCGAGAGGAAGCCAAGGAGATGGTTAGTGTGTGTGTGTGTGTGTGTGTGTGTGTGTGTGTGTGTGTGTGTGTGTGTGTGTGTGCGTGTGTGTGTGTGTGTGCGTGCGTGTGTGTGTGTGTGTGTGCGTGCGTGCATGCACTCACTACTGTAAGTCACTCTGGATAACAGCATCTGCTAAATTACAAAAAGTGTGTGTGTGTGTGTGTGTGTGTGTGTGTGTGTGTGTGTGTGTGTGTGTGTGTGTGCAGAGTATGGAGGAGATCCTTCACTGCTACAGTAAAGAGGAGAACCCGGAGCTCAACAGGCAGATTGAGTTTATTATCAAACAGCTCAACTCAGGTCAGTCACACACACGACAGAGGTATCGACCCATAGAAGTAGTCCATTTCATCATGTATGCACACAGCCCTGCATTCGCACATATTGACACGCATCAGCACAATATACACAATATATGCATTTGGAATTGCATGTACACCCATTCATATTTTCCATATTTTTAATTCTAGCCTTATTCTAAAAATAAATAAAAAAAATCCCCTCATCAATTTACACACAATACTCCACAATGACAAAGCAAAAACTGTTTTTTAGAAGTTTTTGCAAATGTATGAAAAATATTGTTGTGGATATTCAGTACTGAGAGAGACACCCCCTTGTGCCTTATTGCTTAAGTATACACAATCCCACCTACGTACACTGTTCTGCTGGAGGCCACTGTATGTACAAGCTGTGGTTTCTTCATGCTCTATTTGACCTCTCACCTTTGTGAGCTGACCTGACGTGTCTCTTTTCTAACCAGGGGAGGAGACTGAAGAGGGACCAGAGTCTGATGACGAAGAGGAGGATGACGATGATGAGGTAAGCTCGTCATCTCACCCTCGTTGCCATGTTGATCATGTTCTGGACACACAAGCAAATGTCCAAAGACGCATCGCCTCTGTCCGCTAGACACTCCTCCACAGATGGGACATACATACATACAAACAAACACACACACACACACACACACACACACATACATACGTACATACATACAGTGGGGCAAAAAAGTATTTAGTCAGCCAATTGTGCAAGTTCTCCCACTTTAAAAAGATGAGAGAGGCCTGTAATGTTCATCATAGGTACACTTCAACTATGACAGACAACATGAGGAAAAAAAATCCAGAAAATCACATTGTAGGATTTTTTATGAATTTATTTGCAAAGACTTCACTTCTCTCTCCATGGTCTCACAGCTATCTCACAGACTTCACTTCTCTCTCCATGGTCTCACAGCTATCTCACAGACTTCACTTCTCTCTCCATGGTCTCACAGCTATCTCACAGACTTCACTTCTCTCTCCATGGTCTCACAGCTATCTCACAGACTTCACTTCTCTCTCCATGGTCTCACAGCTATCTCACAGACTTCACTCCTCTCTCCATGGTCTCACAGCTATCTCACAGACTTCACTTCTCTCTCCATGGTCTCACAGCTATCTCACAGACTTCACTCCTCTCTCCATGGTCTCACAGCTATCTCACAGACTTCACTTCTCTCTCCATGGTCTCACAGCTATCTCACAGACTTCACTTCTCTCTCCATGGTCTCACAGCAATCTCACAGACTTCACTCCTCTCTCCATGGTCTCACAGCTATCTCACAGACTTCACTCCTCTCTCCATGGTCTCACAGCTATCTCACAGACTTCACTCCTCTCTCCATGGTCTCACAGCTATCTCACAGACTTCACTCCTCTCTCCATGGTCTCACAGCTATCTCACAGACTTCACTCCTCTCTCCATGGTCTCACAGCTATCTCACAGACTTCACTTCTCTCTCCATGGTCTCACAGCTATCTCACAGACTTCACTCCTCTCTCCATGGTCTCACAGCTATCTCACAGACTTCACTTCTCTCTCCATGGTCTCACAGCTATCTCACAGACTTCACTTCTCTCTCCATGGTCTCACAGCAATCTCACAGACTTCACTCCTCTCTCCATGGTCTCACAGCTATCTCACAGACTTCACTCCTCTCTCCATGGTCTCACAGCTATCTCACAGACTTCACTCCTCTCTCCATGGTCTCACAGCTATCTCACAGACTTCACTCCTCTCTCCATGGTCTCACAGCTATCTCACAGACTTCACTCCTCTCTCCATGGTCTCACAGCAATCTCACAGACTTCACTCCTCTCTCCATGGTCTCACAGCTATCTCACAGACTTCACTCCTCTCTCCATGGTCTCACAGCAATCTCACAGACTTCATTCCTCTCTCCATGGTCTCACAGCTATCTCACAGACTTCACTCCTCTCTCCATGGTCTCACAGCAATCTCACAGACTTCATTCCTCTCTCCATGGTCTCACAGCTATCTCACAGACTTCACTCCTCTCCCAGTACAATCTTATGTCATGCTTTCATATTCATTAGGGCATGCAACAGAAAGCGTTTGGCAACGTAAAAAATTATAATGACGGTCTCTTATTGGACTAGTCCAGGTAGTCTGCCCCTGTTTCAGTCTGTTTTCTTACGTTTGGTGCTAAATGAACACAACCCTGGTGTGGCTCTATCAGGGTTGGGATCAATTCCTGTTCTCTTCAGTAAAATGAGTAAAATGTCCTGTGTTTGTTAACAGGAAGACGCGATAGAGACGGACCTTGATAAAGAGGAAGTGCTTCAGCTGCAGCCCAGAGAGTTGTCCGGAGAGACACTACTGACCACAGAGTACCTGGGGGTGAGAGACACACACACACACACACACACACACACACACACACACACACACACACACACACACACACACACACACACACACACACACACACACACACAGACACACACACACAGACACACACACACACAGACACACACACACACACACATACACACACACATACACACAGACATACACACACACACAGACACACACACACACACACACACACACACACACACACACACACACACACACTGAACAGATCTGGGACCAGTTATTGTCCTGTGGGAACATGATGTGTGTTTGGCACAATGCCGTTGGCGTGTGATTTTAATTGTGTGTGTGTGTGTGTGTGTCCAGATCATGACCAACATGGCGACGAGGGTGAAGAGGAGATCGGCAGCTCCTCTTGGACGGAGTGTCGATGAACCCCTGCAGCGACCCGTGACCCCCATCTCCCACCGAAACACACACATCATGCAAGTAGTACACACACACACACACACATACATATACTGTATACGCACAACATGGAGCAATGCATTCTGGACTAGAGGCTCTTAGTATCGGATGCTGTCGACCCCGTGGTCAATACAGTATTTGCCAGTACCCAGTGAATAGGGAGTTACAGCATAATGTTTTGGTGTCCCTCAGAACGTCAGTGGTGTCAGACAATACCACAGTGGATAACTAATGTATTGGTGTCCCTCAGAACGTCAGAGTGGTGTCAGACAATACCACAGTGGATAACTAATGTATTGGTGTCCCTCAGAACGTCAGAGTGGTGTCAGACAATACCACAGTGGATAACTAATGTATTGGTGTCCCTCAGAACGTCAGTGGTGTCAGACAATACCACAGTGGATAACTAATGTATTGGTGTCCCTCAGAACGTCAGTGGTGTCAGACAATACCACAGTGGATAACTAATGTATTGGTGTCCCTCAGAACGTCAGAGTGGTGTCAGACAATACCACAGTGGATAACTAATGTATTGGTGTCTCTCAGAACGTCAGAGTGGTGTCAGACAATACCACAGTGGATAACTAATGTATTGGTGTCCCTCAGAACGTCAGAATGGTGTCAGACAATACCACAGTGGATAACTAATGTATTGGTGTCCCTCAGAACGTCAGAGTGGTGTCAGACAATACCACAGTGGATAACTAATGTATTGGTGTCCCTCAGAACGTCAGACTGGTGTCAGACAATATGACAGTGGATAACTAATGTATTGGTGTCCCTCAGAACGTCAGAGTGGTGTTAGACAATACCACAGTGGATAACTAAGGTATTGGTGTCCCTCAGAACGTCAGAGGGGTGTCAGACAATACCACAGTGGATAACTAAGGTATTGGTGTCCTTCAGAACATCAGAATGGTGTCAGACAATACCACAGTGGATAACTAATGTATTGGTGTCCCTCAGAACGTCAGAGTGGTGTCAGACAATACCACAGTGGATAACTAATGTATTGGTGTCCCTCAGAACGTCAGAGTGGTGTCAGACAATACCACAGTGGATAACTAATGTATTGGTGTCCCTCAGAATGTCAGAATGGTGTCAGACAATACCACAGTGGATAACTAAGGTATTGGTGTCCCTCAGAACGTCAGTGGTGTCAGACAATACCACAGTGGATAACTAATGTATTGGTGTGCCTCAGAACGTCAGAGTGGTGTCGGACAATACCACAGTGGATAACTAATGTATTGGTGTCCCTCAGAACGTCAGAGTGGTGTCAGACGATACCACAGTGGATAACTAAGGTATTGGTGTCCCTCAGAACGTCAGTGGTGTCAGACAATACCACAGTGGATAACTAAGGTATTGGTGTCCCTCAGAACGTCAGAGTGGTGTCGGACAATACCACAGTGGATAACTAATGTGTTGGTGTCCCTAAGAACGTCAGAGTGGTGTCAGACAATACCACAGTGGATAACTAATGTATTGGTGTCCCTCAGAACATCAGAGTGGTGTCAGACAAATACCCGGAGGTGATAACTCATATTTGGGGCTTTTGTTAAGCATTCCATGAGGCCATCCTAAGAACAAACGAATGACCCAATAGCAGTGACAAAACAGGTCAACAAATATAGCAGCAAAGTGCCAGTACACTGCTCCAGCCAAGTGTATTCTCTGCTTTAGGAACAGTGAATTAGTCAAGTGTTTAAAATGGGACTGACATTTATCTGTCAGTGAAAGTACAAAGAATGGCACCAACTAAGAAAGTGCTTAGAAGGGGCCATGAAAATACAAAGAGGACCAATGGAATGTTAGGCAACAACCAGGGAGGGACATGCTAAAAGTCATTCAAAGTGTTTATGACACATTCATAAGTCACCTACAGTGCTGTAAAAAAAACTATTGGCCCCCTTTTCTGAATTTTTTTTTTCCTACTTTTGCATATTTTTGATGCTGAATAATTATCAGATCTTAAACCAAAATATTATATTAGATAAAGCAATTCCCTACTTATTTCAAAGTTATACAGCACCCAGTGCCCCTGTGTGAAAAAGTAATTGCCCCTTTTACACTCAATAACTGGTCGTGCCACAAACTGTAACCAATGACTCCAGCCTAACTGTAACCAATGACTCCAGCCAAACCGTAACCAATGACTCCAGCGTAACCGTAACCAATGACTCCAGTGTAACTGTAACCAATGACTTCAGCCAAACCGTAACCAATGACTCCTGCCAAACTGTAACCAATGACTGACTCCAGCCAAACTGTAACCAATGACTCCAGCCAAACTGTAACCAATGACTCCAGCCTAACTGTAACCAATGACTGACTCCAGCCAAACTGTAACCAATGACTCCAGCCAAACTGTAACCAATGACTCCAGCCTAACTGTAACCAATGACTGACTCCAGCCAAACTGTAACCAATGACTCCAGCCAAACTGTAACCAATGACTCCAGCCAAACTGTAACCAATGACTCCAGCCTAACTGTAACCAATGACTGACTCCAGCCAAACTGTAACCAATGACTCCAGCCTAACTGTAACCAATGACTCCAGCCTAACTGTAACCAATGACTCCAGCCTAACTGTAACCAATGACTCCAGCCAAACTGTAACCAATGACTCCAGCCAAACTGTAACCAATGACTCCAGCCAAACCGTAACCAATGACTCCAGCCAAACCGTAACCAATGACTCCAGCCTAACCGTAACCAATGACTCCAGCCTAACCGTAACCAATGACTCCAGCCAAACTGTAACCAATGACTCCAGCCAAACTGTAACCAATGACTGACTCCAGCCAAACCGTAACCAATGACTCCAGCCAAACTGTAACCAATGACTCCAGCCAAACTGTAACCAATGACTCCAGCCAAACTGTAACCAATGACTCCAGCCAAACTGTAACCAATGACTGACTCCAGCCAAACCGTAACCAATGACTCCAGCCAAACCGTAACCAATGACTCCAGCCGAACTGTAACCAATGACTGACTCCAGCCAAACTGTAACCAATGACTGACTCCAGCCAAACTGTAACCAATGACTCCAGCCTAACTGTAACCAATGACTCCAGCCAAACTGTAACCAATGACTCCAGCCTAACTGTAACCAATGACTCCAGCCTAACTGTAACCAATGACTCCAGCCTAACTGTAACCAATGACTCCAGCCTAACTGTAACCAATGACTCCAGCCTAACTGTAACCAATGACTCCAGCCTAACTGTAACCAATGACTCCAGCCAAACTGTAACCAATGACTCCAGCCTAACGGTAACCAATGACTCCAGCCAAACTGTAACCAATGACTCCAGCCTAACTGTAACCAATGACTCCAGCCTAACTGTAACCAATGACTCCAGCCTAACTGTAACCAATGACTCCAGCCTAACTGTAACCAATGACTCCAGCCTAACTGTAACCAATGACTCCAGCCTAACTGTAACCAATGACTCCAGCCAAACTGTAACCAATGACTCCAGCCAAACTGTAACCAATGACTGACTCCAGCCTAACTGTAACCAATGACTCCAGCCAAACTGTAACCAATGACTCCAGCCAAACTGTAACCAATGACTCCAGCCTAACTGTAACCAATGACTCCAGCCAAACTGTAACCAATGACTCCAGCCTAACTGTAACCAATGACTCCAGCCTAACTGTAACCAATGACTCCAGTCTAACTGTAACCAATGACTCCAGCCTAACTGTAACCAATGACTCCAGCCTAACTGTAACCAATGACTCCAGCCTAACTGTAACCAATGACTCCAGCCTAACTGTAACCAATGACTCCAGCCAAACTGTAACCAATGACTCCAGCCAAACTGTAACCAATGACTGACTCCAGCCTAACTGTAACCAATGACTCCAGCCAAACTGTAACCAATGACTCCAGCCAAACTGTAACCAATGACTCCAGCCAAACTGTAACCAATGACTCCAGCCAAACCGTAACCAATGGCTCCAGCCAAACCGTAACCAATGACTCCAGCCAAACTGTAACCAATGACTCCAGTCAAACTGTAACCAATGACTCCAGCCAAACTGTAACCAATGACTCCAGCCAAACTGTAACCAATGACTCCAGCCAAACTGTAAACTGCCTTAAAAAATAAAAATAAATGTTTTACCTCTTTTTTTTCTCCCCAATATCATGATATCCAATTGGTAGTCGTTACAGTCTTGTCTCATCGCTGCAACTCCCGTACGGACTCGGGAGAGGCGAAGTTCGAGAGCCATGCATCCTCTGAAACACAACCCAACTTAGCCGCACTGCTTCTTGACACAACGTACATCTAACCCGGAAGCCAGCCGCACCAATGTGTCGGAGGAAACACCGTACACCTGGCGACCTAGCCAGCGTGCACTGCGTCCAGCCCGCCACAGGAGTCGCTAGTGCACGATGATATCACTGCCGGCCTAACCCGGACGACGCTGGGCCAATTGTGCGCCGCCCCATGGGCCTCCCAGTCGCGGCCGGCTGCGACAGAGCCTGGGCTCGAACCCAGAATCTCTGGTGGCACAGCTAGCACTGCGATGCACCACCCGGGAGGCCACGCTTCCCCCTTTTAATTCCCTGTTAAATAGCCACCAATCAGCTGCACAAATGAGGGTTGTGACAGTGGTGCTAATTAGGAAGTGTTCGACCCTCAGTTCCAAAACTCCTTTAAGACGTTTGTTTTGTTGTATTTAAAAGTGTGTATTATATTATATTATTATTATTATATCGCAAGATTAACCAGGATCGGAGCCAATCATATCTTCAATTGGACTACCCATCTCAGTTGTGTGATTTATACCGTGTAGGTTTATGTGATCAGTTGTAGGTGAAGTCTGCTGAGATTTTTGATAACATTTATTGTGTGTGGAATGGGAGTTTTATTGCGATCTGATTTTTTATTTTATTTAAACTTTTATTTAACTAAGCAAGTCAGTTAAGAACAAATTCTTATTTACAATCACGTCCTTGTATGAATAATACCTTTTTTTTAGCATCTCTTTATGAATGAACAAACAACTGAGTTCACTTGAGTTCACTTGAACTCATTTAACAAACTGGACTCTTTTTAGGCCCGAGGTACGTGACTTCAAGTCAAAAAGTGCTCGGTCTGAAACACAGGAGGTGTAACCAGTGACTCTTTTATTGGCATGGACCTGTGTGGAAGTTCTGCACCAGCCCTCCCTCTGACACCCAACCTTCCTCCTTCTTCTGGTTTATCTACATGTGATAATCTTTGTGCGCTAGTGTTATTTATTCGAGGTACTCCTCGCTCTTTTGTTTGGGTTTCAACCCTGTGTTTTGTATAAGTGTTTGTTTGGTCTTTACATGGCACGCTGTATTTTGGGAAAATAAAAAACCCTATTACGCATTCCTGCGCCTGTCTCCCGATCCCGTCATACCAGCGTGAGAGAATAATCTACCATTATGGGAGACAGCGGGAATGGCCCGTCCGACGATGATGCGACTGGTCCGTCCGGCACCGCCGCAACTTCAGCAGTGGCAACTGGGCCGTCCGACGTCGCCACAACTAGTCCGTCCGATGCCAGCGCGACTACGGCAGTGGCAACTGGCCCGTCTGACAACGACGCAACTTCGGCAGCTGCATCGGGTTCTGTAATTTGGGAAATTAAAAAAAACTATTACGCATTCCTGCGCCTGTCTCCCAATCCTTCATACCGACGTGACAGTGTGGCTGTTGTTATGATAGTGGGGGTAATCCAGTCAGTCAACAGTGCCAAAAGGAGGTCAGCCAGCCTGAATCAAATGGCTAGCAGGATGTTTACCTCCCTTTCTGGATGTCTAGGTCCTCAGGGCTCAGGTTCTGCATCGCCATTGTTCCCCCGTTGGACTCGCTGAATAACCCGCTCAATAACGCACTGAATAACGCACCTGAATCACTGGCTGAATCAGCAGAGTGACAACAATGGCCTCTGCTAGAGTTTAGGAGGTTTAGGATGCTGTCAGTCCATTGTTTCCAGGCCTAAAGTGCCAGTGCGTCCCAGGACTAGCGATGACAAATCAGAGGAGAAAGTATGGTCAAGTGGTACACTGTTATTGTCAGGGCATTATCAGGGCAGAGGCCAGCAGTAACACTGTCTGTTACTCTTGGGATTCTCTAAATTGAATGTTGTAACAATAGCCTGGTCCCAGAACTGTTTGTGTTATCCAACTTCTGGTAGGCAAGACGGCACCAGCGGATCTGGGATCAGGCTATTATAATGAATGACACCTGCGGTCTGGAGGGACAGAGACCTGAGGATAAGAATGGTGTTAAAGCAGCTGCAACATATACTGCCTAAAAGATCTGCAGATAATAAGAACATGAGGTATTTCAACCAATGAAGAAGGCCAAGTTTGACTAAGACAGTATCCTGTTCTGTGTGAAAAGGTCTAATACTAAGACAATCAGTTGAGTCCAGTGTCCTTACCCCGATGTTGTTATTGATTGTGTGTGGTTTGTAGGGACTTCCGAGGAGGCAGCGAGGGCGACAGGGGTGAGGTAGGGTACCCCTTGAGCAGACAGAGGAGCGAGGACAGCCTGCCCCCGTCCCGCTACAGCTCCCGCCCCCACCCGCTCTGGCAGCCGGCCCAGCACCAGCGAATCCCTGCACCACTCCATGGGTAGGTGAAACTATCTTTTGTGTCAGCATGGACGTGTGTGTGCGTGCAGACAGAGGATATAACATATTTGTATTTATTTCAAGGGTAGATAAGCTTTAATATTGCAGATAGATTGTTGCTTCCATCAATGTAATAATCTGCATCACTTCCAATCCCCCATATATTTTTTTGCAAATATACAGTACAAATCAAAAGTTTGGAAACACCTACTTGTTCTAGGGTTTTTCTTTATTTGTACTATTTTCTACATACATGTAGAATAATAGTGAAGAAATCAAAACTATGAAATAACACATATGGAATCATGTACAGTTGAAGTCGGAAGTTTACATACACTTAGGCTGGAGTCATTAATACTCGTTTTTCAACCACTCCACAAATTTCTTGTTAACAAACTATAGTTTTGGCAAGTTGGTTAGGACATCTACTATGTGCATGACACAAGCAATTTTTCCAACAATTGTTTACAGACAGATTATTTCACTTATAATTCACTGAATCACAATTCCAGTGGGTCAGAAGTTTACATACACTAAGTTGATTCTGCCTTTTTATACAGCTTGAAAAATTCCAGAAAATGACGTCATCGCTTTAGAAGCTTCTGATAGGCTAATTAACATAATTTGAGTCAATTGGAGGTGCACCTGTGGAGGTATTTCAAGGCCTACCTTCAAACTCGGTGCTTCTTTGCTTGACATCATGGGAAAATCTGAAGAAATCAGCCAAGACCTCAGGAAAAAAATGTAGACTTCCACAAGTCTGGTTCATCCTTCGGAGCAATTTCCAAATGCCTGAAGGTACCACGTTCATCTGTACAAACAATAGTACGCAACTATAAACACCATTGGACCACGCAGCCGTCATACCACTCAGGAAGGAGACGCGTTCTGTCTCCTAGAGATGAACGTGCTTTGGTGCGAAAAGTGCAAATTAATCCCAGAACAACAGCAAAGGACCATGTGAAGGTGCTGGAGGAAACAGATACAAAAGTATCTATATCCACAGTAAAATGAGTCCTATATCGACCTTACCTCAAAGGCCGTTCAGCAAGGAAGAAGCCAATGCTCCAAAACTGCCATAAAAAAAGCCAGACTACTTGTTTGCAACTGCAAATGGGGATGAAGATTGTAATTTTTGGGAGAAATGTCCTCTGGTCTGATGAAACTGTTTGGCCATAATGACCATCGTTATGTTTGGAGGAAAAAGGAGGAGGCTTGCAAGCCGAAGACACCATCTCAACCATGAAGCACGGGGGTGGCAGCATCGTGTTGTGCGGGTGCTTTGCTGCAAGAGGGGCTGGTGCACTTCACAAAATAGATGGCATCATGAGGGAAGAAAAATGATGTGGATATATTGAAGCAACATCTCAAGACATCAGTCAGGAAGTTAAAGCTTGGTCGCAAATGGGTCTTCCAAATGGACAATGACCCCAAGCATACTTCCAAAGTTGTGGCAAAATGGCTTAAGGACAACAAAGTCAAGGTATTGGAATGGCCATCACAAAGCCCTGACCTCAATCCCATAGAAAATGTTTGGGCTGAACTTAAAAAGCGTGTACGAGCAAAGAGGCCTACAAACTTGACTCAGTTAAACCAGCTCTGCCAGGAAGAATGGGTCAAAATTTACCCAACTTATTGTGGGAAGCTTGTGGAAGGCTACCCGAAATGTTTGACCCAAGTTAAACAATTTAAAGGCAATACTACCAAATACTAATTGAGTGTATGTAAACTTCTGACCGACTGGGAATGTAATGAAAGAAATTAAAGCTGAAAGAAATAATTATCTCTACTATTATTCTGACATTTCACATTCTTAAAATAAAGTGGTGATCCTAACTGTCCTAAAACGGGGAATGTTTGCTAGGATTAAATGTCAGGAATTGTGAAAAACTGAATTTAAATGTATTTGGCTAAGGTGTATGTAAACTTCTGACTTAAAGTGTAGGTACCAAAAAAGTATTCAACAAATCAAAATATATTTTAGATTTTAGATTCTTCAAAGTAGTCACCTTTTGCCTTGATGGCAGCTTTGCACACTTGGCATTCTCTTAACCAGCTTCATGATGTAATCACCTGGAATGCATTTCAAGTAACATGTCTGCTCTTTCCTTAATGCTTTTGAGCCAATCAGTTGTGTTGTGACAAGATAGGGTTGGTATACAGAAGATAACCCTATTTAGTGAAATACCAAGTCCATATTATGGCAAGAACAGCTCAAATATGCAAAGAGAAAAACAGTCCATCATTACTTTAGGACATGAATGTCAGTCAATGCAGAACATTTCAAAAACGTTGAAAGTTTCTTCAAGTGCAGTCTCAAAAACCATCAAGCGCTGTGATGAAACTGGCTCTCATGAGGACCACCACAGGACAGAAAGACCCAGAGTTACCTCTGCCGCAGAGGATAAGTTCATTGGAGGTATCAGCCTCAGAAATTGCAGCCCAAATAAATGCTTCACAGAGTTCAAGTAACAGACACATCTCAACATCAACTGTTCAGAGGCGACTGCGTGAATCAGGCCTTCATGGTCGAATTGCTGCAAAGAAACCACTACTAAAGGACACCAATCAGAACAAGAGACTTGCTTGGGCCAAGAAACACGAGGTAATGGACATTAGACTGGTGGAAATCTGTCCTTTTGTCTGATGAGTCCAAATTTGAGATTTTTGGTTCCAACCGCCATGTCTTTGTAAAACGCGGAGTAGGTGAACAGATGACCACCGCATGTGTGGTTCCCACCATGAAGCATGGAGGAGGAGGTGTGATGCTGTGGGTGTGCTTTGTTGGTGACACTGTCAGTGATTTATTTAGAATTCAAGGCACACTTAACCAGCATGGCTACCACAGTATTCTGCTTTGCGCATAGTGGGACTTTTTCAACAGGACGAAGACCCAACACACCTCCAGGCTGTGTAAGGGCTATTTGACCAAGTAGGAGAGTGTTGGAGTGCTGCATCAGATGACCTGGCCTCCACAATCACCCGACCTCAACCCAATTCAGATGGTTTGGGATGAGTTGGACCGCAGTGTGAAGGAAAAGCAGCCTACAAGTGCTCAGCATATGTTGGAACTCCTTCAAGACTGTTGGAAATGCATTCCAGGTGAATCTGGTTGAGAGAGTGTGCAAAGCTGTCATCAAGGCAAAGGGTGCCTGCTTTGAAGAATCTAAAATATATTTGTTTAACACTTTTTTGGTAACTACATGATTTCATTGTTTTGGTTCAATATTATTCTACAATGTAGAAAATATATTTAAAAAATAAAAAACCCTTGAATGAGTAGGTGTGTCTAAACTTTTGACTGGTAGTTTTAGAACATCTACTCATTCAAGGGTTTTTCTTTATTTTTACTATTTTCTACATTGTAGAATAATAGTGAAGAGATCAAAACTATTAAATAAAACATATGGAATCATGTCTTTTTTTGTGATCCAGTACATAATATTGTGCATTTATCATAATTTGGTTGTAATCCAGAGAGTTACGAAAACGTTTCTAGATCCTCTGAGGCTGCGGAGGGATCCAAATTGTGGATATAAAAGAAAACATGAATCATCAGCATCCAATGACACCTTTGTTTTTAATCCCTGGATTTCCAGCCCCTTGATATTAATGTTGAATCTGATTTTAACAGCTAACATTTCAATGGCATTAATAAATAGATATGCCGATAGTGGACAACCTTGTTTTACTCCTCTTGACAGTTTAAAACTTTCTGAGAAGTAGCCATTGTTTACTATATTACAGCTAGGGTTACTATACATGACTTTAACCCATATTATAAGAGATTCTCCGAAATTGAAATGTACCAGGAATTTAAATATAAATTCCAGTCGTACTTTATCAAAAGCCTTTTTAACGTCAGCTATGAATAGCAGGCCTGGATTCCCAGATTTTTCATAGTGTTCTATTGTTTCAAGTACTTGCCTTATATTATCTCCAATGTATTGTCCATGTAAAAAAAACTGTCTGATTTAGAATGAATAATATTCAACACTATCTTTTTAATTCTATGTGCTATACATTTTGCTCAAATTTTTTGCATCGCAACACTGTGATGTGAAGTGTAAGAGGCCTCCATTTTTTTAAATGGACTGGATCTTTATATTTACCACTTGTATCCTGTTTCAGTAATAATGAAATCAGACCTTCAGATAATCTACTGTTTATATAGGAGTGGTTAAAACATGCTAATAACGGTCCTCTGGGTATATCAAAAAAAGGTTTGGTTTACCTCAACTGGTAAAACATATTCTTAAAGCACTTTGCTTCCTTTTTCAAAATAGAATTTGATGAATCATGAGTGATTCCGTCATTTGTAACAAATTTAGTAAATAATTTTTGGTAGCATTTCTACGTTGAAGATTAAAAATAATTTGGTGCATTTTTCCCCATATTCCAATTCACTTTATTTTTATAATGTGTTACACTTGATCTTTCTTGAATAAGTTCCTCCATTTCTTTTTGTTTTTCCTCTAACTTATTCTGAGCTTCTATGGTACAGTTTTTATTGCTATCTATCTGTTCTGTTAGACCTTCTATTTCCTTTGTTAATGTGGACTCTTGACCTAAATAGCTTTTTTTTATATATACAGATGAGTACTGAATAGCATGGCCTCTAAAGGCATGTTTAAAAGTGTCCATACAATTATTATTATTATTATTATACCTTTATTTCAACAAGGAACACAGCCTGAGACCAAGGTCTCTTTTACAGCTGGGCCCTGTGTACACACGTTTACACATACAGTTTAGCTACAATGATTAAGAAACTACACAAGGCAAACAAAACAGATTACACAAAAAAATACAGCAACAGATTACATTTACACAGGTTATTCTACTAACAGGTTATTATACTAACAGGTTATTCTACTAACAGGTTATTCCCCTAACAGGTTATTCTACTAACAGGTATTCTACTAACAGGTTATTCTACTAACAGGTTATTCTACTAACAGGTTATTCCCCTAACAGGTTATTATACTAACAGGTTATTCTACTAACAGGTTATTCTACTAACAGGTTATTCCCCTAACAGGTTATTCTACTAACAGGTATTCTACTAACAGGTATTCTACTAACAGGTTATTCTACTAACAGGTTATTCCCCTAACAGGTTATTCTACTAACAGGTATTCTACTAACAGGTTATTCTACTAACAGGTTATTCCCCTAACAGGTTATTCCCCTAACAGGTTATTCCACTAACAGGTTATTCTACTAACAGGTTATTCCCCTAACAGGTTATTCTACTAACAGGTTATTCCCCTAACAGGTTATTCTACTAACAGGTTATTCCCCTAACAGGTTATTCTACTAACAGGTTATGCCACTAACAGGTTATTCTACTAACAGGTTATTCCCCTAACAGGTTATTCCCCTAACAGGTTATTCCCCTAACAGGTTATTCCACTAACAGGTTATTCTACTAACAGGTTATTCTACTAACAGGTTATTCTACTAACAGGTTATTCTGCTAACAGGTTATTCTACTAACAGGTTATTCTACTAACAGGTTATTCTACTAACAGGTTATTCCCCTAACAGGTTATTCCACTAACAGGTTATTATACTAACAGGTTATTCTACTAACAGGTTATTCCCCTAACAGGTTATTATACTAACAGGTTATTCTACTAACAGGTTATTCTACTAACAGGTTATTCTACTAACAGGTTATTCCCCTAACAGGTTATTCCGCTAACAGGTTATTCTGCTAACAGGTTATTCTACTAACAGGTTATTCCACTAACAGGTTATTCCCCTAACAGGTTATTCCACTAACAGGTTATTCCACTAACAGGTTATTCCACTAACAGGTTATTCCCCTAACAGGTTATTCCCCTAACAGGTTATTCCCCTAACAGGTTATTCTACAAACAGGTTATTCCACTAACAGGTTATTCCCCTAACAGGTTATTCTACTAACAGGTTATTCTCTAACAGGTTATTCTCTAACAGGTTATTCTACTAACAGGTTATTCTACTAACAGGTTATTCCCCTAACAGGTTATTCTACTAACAGGTTATTCTACTAACAGGTTATTCTACTGACAGGTTATTCCCCTAACAGGTTATTATACTAACAGGTTATTCTACTAACAGGTTATTCTACTAACAGGTTATTCCCCTAACAGGTTATTCTACTAACAGGTTATTCTACTAACAGGTTATTCTACTAACAGGTTATTCTACTAACAGGTTATTCCACTAACAGGTTATTCCCCTAACAGGTTATTCCACTAACAGGTTATTCCCCTAACAGGTTATTCCCCTAACAGGTTATTCCCCTAACAGGTTATTCCCCTAACAGGTTATTCCCCTAACAGGTTATTCCCCTAACAGGTTATTCTACAAACAGGTTATTCTACTAACAGGTTATTCTACTAACAGGTTATTCTACTAACAGCACAAGAACTTGCATTACCCAAAACAGTTACAAGCAATACAAAAATAAAAATGCTCCAATAAATATTTAAAATGAGCAACAGGGGGACAAGAGTCTCAAGTCTAAGTTTAGTCTGCAGGCTTATTCCATAGGCGAGGAGCGTAACAGGAAAAGGCAGGCATACCCAACTCTGGGGAAATCACATGGGCCTCAAGTGTAATCCATGCTTGAGACCTGGTTTTAGGAATCATAATTCTAATATTGATGAGTGATGATAGATAAGAAGGTAGCTTATTCAGAAGTGCTTTATAGACAAACACGAGAGCATGTTGTTCTCGTCTCACGGACAGCGAAGTCCAACAATAAGGGGATCTGCTATACCTATGTTATAGTCAGTTATAAATGATTCTGTCCTGGTTAAAAACAAGTTGTCATCCAATAGGCTTTGATTAAATGTCCAATATCCTCACCCACGTGGAAATTCAGTAACAGGAATGTATATGCCAATTAACTGATGGTCTGACCGCATTATGTCCCCTATCAACACTTTTTATTTTATTTTAGTGCCAACAAGAATGACATAAGAAAGTTGTCAAGACGACTAGTTTGATTGAGCCTCCCCAATGTATATCTCACTAGGTCGGGATATTTAAGCCTCCATATATCCACTAATTCTAATATATCCATGATATTTGTGATTTCCTTTAGAGCATGAGAGTGATAGTTTGCAGTGTGATTTCCTTTATGGTCCATTGAGGTATTTAAAACAGTATTATAATCTCCCACCATAATAACAGTAGTCTATTGCTTGTAGGTTTAATCATTTATTATATATATTTTCAAACGTGGATCTGGTGGTGGATTTGGTCCGTAAAAGTTAATGAGCCAAATCTGTTAATGGTCCAATAAAATATTTTAAAATCATCCATCTACAGAGGATATAACTTTACAATAGCTTTATTGTCCATAGTCACAGCAGACGACTTTGGAAAGTAGTAGACTTCACAAACATTATAAAGCAAACATTCATGTAGACAGTTTTTTGTTACAGCATTAAATGTGTTAGCAAAGAGATTAATGGTGGCTAGATAGCCAGGTAAAGTTGTTGACTTTATTTAACAATCGCTCCTACACTCTTTTGTCCAAGAATGACAAGGTGTCCACAGTTTTGTTTACATTTAAGCAATTGTGAAACACCTTCAATGTGTTTTCCCTTTTCAATGTATATTTGAAATCACCTCGGTCAATAAAAGTTTCCTATTGAACTTCAGAACAGAAGGGTTCTTTTGATCAGAGATAGGCTTCGTTTTTAAGCGAGTGAGAGTTCGTCATTGACATAACTGATCAATGAAACAGGCTTTGTTTTGAAGCGAGTGAGAGTTAGCCCATCGACTTTACTGATAAAGGATATTCTAGAAATAACAAGATGCTTCTCTTTCATTTAAATGTTTCATTGCAGTAGCCTAGATTACCAATGGGCTACATTCGCTTTACAGTCTTTGCACCTTGTACACTCTTAGAAAAAAAGGTGCTTTCTAGTACCTAAAGGGGTTCTTTGGCAGTCCCTATAGGAGAACCTTTTGAAAAACCCTTTTTAGTTCCATGTAGAACCCTTTCCACAGTGGGTTCTACATGGAACCAAAAAGGGTTCTGCTATGGGGACAGCCCCTTTTGGAACCCTTTTTTCTAAGAGTGTATATTTCCAAGAATTGTTCCTTGTCGTTTTAAGGGGATTTCATTTCCTGCTGCTGCTACTTCACCATCTCATGTTTTAGTTTTTAATATCTTTTGATGTGATGTCTACAGGCCGCCAGGGCGATTCCTTAGAAGTCGGCAGTTCAAAATGACTAGTCAGAGTTAGTGCCACCCACAGACACATTTACCAGAGCTTATCCAGAGCGACTTACAGGACCAATCAGGGTTCAGTACTGGAAAATAATGTTGACTTTCTATCGAGCCCCCACCCCTTGGCTTTCTGTCCGGCCCACACCCACTGGCTTCTGTCTGCACGTACTGGTTTTATGCGTATGTGAAGCAACTCACTTGCTAGCCATGGTCCCAGTAATTTTCCACCCTATAGGCAATATCAAAACGCTTCTTTTTTTTTTTAAACAAAGAAATACTGTAGGTTAAATGACCAGAGTTTTTCACACGGCCCATGAAGCTGTCGGTGATGCTGTACGGTATTACAGACGTAGTTTGAAATAGAGCAATGATGGTGAGACTTGAAATTATTCTTGCTGAACGTTTTAAAGCCTACATTTTAGGACTGGGACGATTTTCAGACCGAGACAAATATGGGTGATCAATATTTATTTATAGATAATATAGTCTACTATAGCCTAATCATATTTAGGAAGTACATTTCCTTGTAGCGATTACGGCCTCGAGTCTTCTTGGGTATGACGCTACAAGCTTGGCACACCTGTATTTAGGGAGTTTCTCCCATTCTTCTCTGCAGATCCTCTCAAGCTCTGTCAGGTTGGATGGGGAGCGTTGCTGCACAGCTATTTTCAGGTCTCTCCAGAGATGTTCGATCGGGTTCAAGTTCGGGCTCTGGCTGGGTCACTCAAGGACATT